>NW_027051890.1:0-34339 GCF_036321145.2 Pelmatolapia mariae
CCTTTGAATATTTCACATTAAAAGCCTTGGAACAGCATTCCAATTCCATATTTTAATAGAGCTCTGGCTCTTTTAAAATCTTGATTCCTGTAAATACAATCTATAAACTGGTCTCTACTCTCTGGATTCATTATGGCACAGAACAATAAACCATCAGAGGCTTCCCCCCCTCATACACCCACGATTTATTTACAACCCGAAGTGAACAGCTGACCAGATCCCACTCTGTTGGCACCACACCATGAAATCCTTCATCAAACTAGGACATAGGATCTTCTTTTTAGCAAAGGACAGCAGCTCTTCTTTCTGGGCGTCCTCGGTCAGGTTGAAGGCTGTAGCGACAACTTCCTTTAAGAAAGCTGCTGAGAAGCTAAGTTGAGCTCTTTCCTGTGACATTAGGTCCTGAGTCCACTTGCCTTTAAAGGGGTGCTGATTATATTTCAGCAAAAATGAATGTCAGAAAACATTAAATTTTCATCAGCCAGTCATGCAAGAGTGACCAGAAAAACAAAGAAAATATCTGAGCCCTACTTACCCTTTTTTTTTTTTTTTACGGCACCTGTGAAGTAACCAGGTGTGTAAGGTGAAACCACACCCACTCTAGCAATTACCAGAAATTGATATCACGATGGTGACAAATGCGAATCAAAACAGTAACCATAAAAATACATTTTGGGCCCTACGAAGGCTTAAGGACGTCATCAGTTGTGGTCTAGGAAACACAATACTCACTGTGTCTGTGATCACATGAGCAGATCTTTACACAGACTTTCATGAGCCTTCACTGAAAACATCGCTTTATAGAGTTATAGTGCAGTCAGCAGCCTTTAATCTTAAAGTATGTCTGAATGAGGTATAAAAACATGCAGCTGTCTGCTTTATTTCACTGGAATTCATCAAATCTCCACATACAGATCTCTTCACTTTAGTTCTTATTAGATGTCAGTCCACTGTATAACCACACTGATTGGACCCTTAGACAGGCTGGTTCTGGCCCGTGTTTGACACTCATGCTGTACGCTCTTGTTTCTCTTTGTGAGTGTGTGTATTCAGATTTTATTAAGTTAAATTAGTCCTAAAAGGGTGACTTATGGGTATGATATCATCCACAAGAGTAAACTTGCAAAGTTCAGCTTCATAAATCATAGTCTCTTCCAAAACCCTTCCATTGCTACAAATGTGTAAAAATATTTGTAACGTCTACAGGGGCGTTGTGGGCGGTACCAAGGGACCTGGGCCCACCCACTTCAAGAACAGACCAATCGTAACTACCCTACAGGTTTTCTCAGGTTTCAATTATCAAAATAAATATTTCAATTAAAAAAATGACAGAGAGGTTGGAGTTAGTGCTGAGGTCTTGATCTGATCAAATAAATACAGGGCTAGAATTACGGATACTTGTAACATATACAGGCTGCTAACGTAGAGGAGAGCAGAGTGTCATGATTTATGAATCATTATCACTGTGTTAAATTTGAATTTCAGTGACCACTAAATGACTGTGATTTTGTTTATTTCCCCTGTTCATTATTATCTTATCACAACAAAACAGCTCTGACGGCTTTTCATGTTTTTTAAATCTGTTTTTTCCTGCACTGTAAATGTCTTTAAAGCACTTTGGGTTATTATGTAGAACAGAACAGCTCATCACACCTCAAATAAAATATAGGCTTTACCAATTGTAGATATTGTTGATCTGTTGAACCAGCTCCCCAATAAAGGAAGTCTGGACTGACTCTCTGTTTAAAAAGTTTAGTCTGTGATGAATATTACCCAGCAGGCAGTGCAGAGCTAGGATGGATCCACTGGATTAGGAGATTCGACCAGTTCTAACTGCCTCTATTCTCTGGATGCCTACCCTGCCTACTTTGATATAAACTCAGCCCTGAGTAGCCTCGCAAGCCCATCAGTTGCGGCAGCTCCCCTCTAGATCAGTGCTCTTAGAATATGACTGGGCTTAATATACGGGTTTGGAAAAGCAAACCACAAGGGTCTGTTACTTTTAGAAGGCTGGAGTAACCTGTACGACTCACATATGAGATGTTAACTAGTTCTCAGAATTTTACCTTTACTGTTTCACAGAGGGTTAAAAAAGTCCACAATTTAGATTTTTTTATGCAGGATATTTTATTAAAGCAATTTAGCAGGAGCAAAGCAAAAGAACTCAAAGCAAAAATCAAATGAAGCTCATGTGTAAGTTCAATAAGGAAGATCGATGGTTTTACATCTGTCTGCTCCGAAGTGTTGTAGGCTACATCTAGACTTCACATCACGTCCACTTCCCCACGCTGTCAAGCTGTTTGTGACATCACTGGTCTAGTCCAATCATCTTTCTCCCGGCCTTCTTCAGGCCATTTAGCATTCACGTTGCATATTTTACAATCTCACTGCATATCTGTCATTCACCCTGGCAGATGTCTTTGTTCAACCCACCTCCTCCCCATCGCCACCTTGTCCTCGTCAACTCAGGCTCCATTTAAGTCACCATCTTCATCTCCACCAAGAGCATCTACACTCCGGGAGGTCCATCTCTACTCCCTACTCTACTCACAGCTGGGCTTTGGTTTGCGCCAAAACGGACCATGAGAGGCCAAAGTGCCAAAAACCTCTGTCTAAATTCTGTACATCAATAAAGCATGTCCATTTCTTTCTAATGATCTCTCCTTGTTAAAATAATAATCTTCATAATTAAAGGACATGAATTATATCTAATTAACCTACTCTGAGCTAATGCTGATTATGTGCTGATCTTTGAGAGGTGAAATTGAATAGAGAACGGGAACATCCAGACCTAAAGATGTGCTTATCTCTGTGTTCTGTGTTGATAATAATAATCCAACAAGAAAAGTAGCATTCTTTGGAAATTCAGTCCAACAGGAATACAGTGGAAAGCCAAATCATATGAAAGTTATAAACCAGACGGAAAAAGTAGAAATTATTAGAACGTTTTAATCTGGCAGGAAAACAACTGAAATTAAAAAAAATTAAAATGCTAAAATGAGCACACACAGCCAGAAAATTCAAAATCAAATAGTGGGCAGACAGTTTCCAGGCATCGGTTGCTCAGGGCCGCTAGATCTCCAGATGATGCCAATGCAAGAACTACAGAAAGAGACAAGTGCAAATGTTCCTAGGCTCCTCTCTAATACTCATTGCATGTTGTTCTTGCAACACACAAATTTACCCTTTCTGTATAGAAACAGCAGAGGCAACAAGAGGTTGCTGGGAGATTAAATAGGGCATCCCATGACATTAAAATGCATAAATTAACTCCTCCTGTAATATACACTACAGACCAATTCAGATCCCAAACAAACTTCAATGCCAGTATTCCCAGTATGGTCACAATGGTGTAAAATGCTCTCTTCTTTGATTGGTCAACCCTGTCTCTGTTCCTGCTCTCTTCTCTTGGGCCTGAATGAATTAAGACACGGAGAACAGAAAGGCTGCAGAAGGAGGAGACGATTAAAGACAATGTCAGGAGGCAAAAATTCACAGTGGAGACGATGATATCGTTTATCTTTATAAAACTTGCTATAGCAAAGCAAAGCAGCCAAACACAGCCTATGCTGATATTTCTGATTCTGACCCATCTTTCTTTCCTTAAGCTCCGATAAGTGATGGGATGAACAGCAGCCATGTAGTGCTCCACACAAGTCAGCATGTGAAAGAAAATCAGTCCAAACCAGCAGACAGAGTAAAGAAAGAACGCCCAGAATAACATGTTTAAATTATTCATGAACATACTACAGTCGCCAAAGATACACCCAAAGACAGCAAACAGGTCCAAGATGACAATGTTGTAGGTGAAGCAGTCAGAGTGACTCAGTACTTCCATGAAGGTGGAGCCTTTTTTTCTCCATTCTTGGAGACCATGTTGGAGGATGAGGATGCAGATGGGGAGGACGAGGAAGACGATAATGATGCTCAGTGCACAAAAGATGTAGGAGCTCGGTGTAGAGATGAGACAGTACATGTATAAAGGAATGGAGATGTTCATGGAGGAAAGGTGCAGATCGAAAGCGGAGAAAAATGAGTTTGCCGACATCTTGGGGGAAAAAAAGAATAAAATAGAATAGAATAGAAAAGCTCTTTATTGTTACTATACATGTATAACAACATTGGGTGTGCTGCACACCAACTGTGGAGACATAAAATATAAATAGTAAGACAGCAGGAATAAAAAGAAGTGGAGAAAAAGCCAAATTACTGGAATAAACAGGAATTAAATCTGTCTGTTTAGTCTCTGTATAGTTAGTAAATTCAACTTTTTTCCCCTTTTTGTGTTGTCTTATACAGTAACTTTGTTGCTATGGAACCCAAAAGCTGCAATATGTGGCCAAATTAAAATTACTCAGAAGTAATTTGAAATTTTGTTATAATCAGCCATTAAGTCAAAAGATTTGAGATAATAATAAAACAGTCGGTAATAACTTGACTCACTTCTTTCTGTAGCTGTGATGGAGGAAACAAGCATCCATAAACATCAGACAGAAATGCTAAAATGTTCTAAAGTTATTACATTAAATTATGTGTTTGAAATAATTTAAAGAAAAAAATAAACTTCTGCTGTTTCTTCCCTTAAACGTTTTTGTTTTATTTTTCAGTAATACTGGAAAATAGATTTTTAAATTTAAGGTATGTTCGATAAATTATGCAATACAGTACATGATACTATCATTTTACCACCAAGACTTTGTTTAACATTTGTCAATGTGTGAACATGTGTAATGCAAAATGTGAGAGAAACATCTGAGACAAAAGATCATTAAAGGTTAAACCACAGTGGAAATAATAATGAACAGTAGTGCTGCTGTATGCTGGATATCTCACACTTGACTGTCTGGGAAATTTCCACTGACTCTCACTCTGTTTGTTCCTCAACTGTGTTTCTCTTCACAGGAACGACGTGTCTACATGCAATTATTTGTTCAAAAGATATTTCAGCCTCACTCCACCTCCTGCCTCAAAACAATCAATTCAAATATGATAAAAAAAACCTGAAACAATTGCAAACTTGAAAAAACAGTTCAGCAGTGACACTTACTTTGACAAAGACATGCATAAAGTAGACATACACACACAAATCACCCACTAAGATTACTCTACACTAATGCAGACCTTCACGTCACTACCTCACACTGCACAAATATGCACTATGTGCCAGACTGGGCTTCATCCACCCGCTGCTGTTTATTTTGTCCATTACGACAACAAGTGGAAAGAATTGAAATGATGTGCAGAGTTTTGTATATTCAAATAAACCAGAGGCATTAACTGCACCATCTGTCATTGTCTCACCTCTACTGTGATTTTACTTTTGCATTAAGTCTTTCCTTAGTAGCAGGAAATATGTAAAGCTGCAGGTATTAAATTACATTAAAATTAAAATATCTCTCAAGAATTATTTTCATATGTTTCATTTTCTTTCACAATAAGCTGCTGAAAAAACTCTAACTTGGAACTTAAAACACATATAACCTCTGTGTTTCCTCTATTGCTGCCCTTCTTTGTTAATTTTAATTAATAAATGTGATATATAATTAATTAATAAAACAAAAAGATGATAAGGATTACGCAATATGATTAAGGTACCTCTAAATCAAGGGTGGCCAACTCTAAAACCTGCAGGTGTCCTGCAGGTTTTAGATCTCACCCTGGGTCAACACACCTGAATCAAATGATTAGTTCATTACCAGGCCTCTGGAGAACTGCAGGACATGTTGAGGAGGTAATTTAGCCGTTTAAATCAGCTGCGATGGATCACGGACACATCTAAAACCTGCAGGACACTGGCTCTCGAGGCCTGGAGTTTGCCACCCCTGCTCTAAATATTTATAGACTGTCTATCTTCATTATTCAGGGGTTTTTTTTCATGCATTGACTCAAAAGCTCTATGATATTCTAAATATATAAAATAACTTGAACAGATATAGTCAAGAAACTATAGTGTTTATAGAGCACAAGTCCTAACAAATCCTATGATTTCAAAATGATAAATCAACTTTTTATGACACAGTTAGTTATAAAACTGCAGAATTGGCAAAATACAGTGGAACTGAAAAAAAAACTTTGTTTTTTAATGTAATTTAATATGAAAATAATCAACACCAACCTTTGTTTTCTGGCCGTCCTCCCTCTCTGTCTGTTCTCTGTGGGATTATTTCCTCAAAACGATGGAGCCACACTCCTCCCCTCTCTGTCTAAGTATTATTCAAATAGCGTTCAAATAAAACCAATGATGAAATAACAAATTCATAACTACTCGCTCAACAAACTATTGCATTATCATAGCCCAACTACTTATACGTACTCCACATTAAAAACTTTATGTTTATCTGTTAGTGAGTAATAATCAACATTTATTTGATTCAATAATGTATCAGAACATTCGGCCAATCATCCCAAGTTCCCGGTCCGATCTCGATTAGCTTGGCTCTGGTGAACACCAGATCGCTAGCTAAGAAGATCTTAATCCTCCGTGATTTCTTCACCTCGACTTGGATTTTTCTCTCTTCACTGAAACTTGGCTTAATCCTGGTGAGTTAAGCCCTTTCTCTGAACTCGTCCCCTCTCACTCCCAGTTTTTTAAACTCCCCGTGGGAAACTGGTCACCGCGAAGGTCTTGCAACTGTTTTAAATGCCAACAGCTCACCGCTGTTATTTATGGCAGCTTTGAAGTACAGTTGTTTGTGTTGGATCTGGATTCGCCTGTGCTGTGTGCAATTGTTGATCGTCTTTACAAGTTTAACAAGGATTTCATTCAAGAATTTTCTGTCTTTTTATCTGGGATCTTGGTAAGATTTGACAGCTTTCTAATCCTTGGGAATTTTAACATTCATGTTTTGCTCCCCCCAAAAACCTCTGCAGATATGTGATATTAAAATTTGCAAGCTCAACTTCTCTGATCACATGCCTGTTATTATAATCCAAATATTGCTGCCATGTCCACCAGTTAATCCTCTTTACCTGTGCATGAATTCCACATCATCACCCCTTCTACTGCTGGACATTTCTCTGCTGTTTATCAGAATTTTGGTGGCCCTCCCTTGGACAATTACTCCTTTAATCTGAGTCCTGATCATCTGCTCACTTTGTTCATTGCTACTTTGCTAAAGCAAAGTGCGTTAGACCTAAAACAGATCCCTGGTTAAACAATGTCACTCGGACCCTCAGAATGACCTGCAGAAATGCAGGAAGAAAATGTATGGGCAGAAATCTGTGCCATCAGAAACTGAATTTGAATAAGTTAAATTTGAATTTGAATTACTCGGATTGAATCTGAATTGTAACTTGAATGAAAGCTTTTGAAAACTGAATTTGAATTAGTTTAATTTGAAATTGAATTTATGGTTTGAAAATGAATTGATTTGCTTTGAAACTGCATTTTATCCTTTAAAAATTCAGCTCTCGAATAATTTCAGATTCACTTCTCACCATTCAGTTTCAGTTCTACAATTCAATTTCAGTTCCAAAATTCAGTTTTTTGGGACTTACATCCGGTTCCGGTTCAAGCGCAGATTAATAGAACTACAGACTGATAGCGTTACTGACGGGAATCTATAGCGTCTTGAGCTGAATTAAGACTTCAGAAGTCATTCGTCATGTCGAACGACCAGCGGATAAACTCTCAGGTTGGTAATAAATGTATTACATGTATAAGAACAAGCGTCATGTTAACAAATGATAGCCGTACAGTAACCTTTATGCTTATTGTAGCTGTTAGCTAAAAACGCTAATTTAGCGTAGTTTGCCCTGATTTCAGCTTTGACAAACAAATATGATCGACTGTTTCTAGTAGAATTCCAAAGTTGTCATCTTGTACCCTGTCAGAGCCCTGTATGCTTGCAGAGACCCCTACAGTAGGGAAACATGCAAAACGGTGTCCAAACCTTTGTATTTTAGCTTTATTTATGTCTTACACAGCATCCCAACTCTTTAGCTAACTTAATAACTTTAGCTAAAGTGAATAGTTAGTCTTATTCATTAGTGCAGCGTTACAGCGTTACAGCATTACGTCCATGATGACGATGTTGTAGGTGAAGCAGTCAGAGTGACTCAGTGTTACTTCCATGAAGGTGGAGCCTTTTTTCCTCCATTCTTGGAGACCATGTTGGAGGATGAGGATGCAGATGGGGAGGACGAGGAAGATGGTGGTGATGCTAAATGCACTATAGATGAAGGAGCTCGGTTCAGAGATGAGGCAGTGCAAGAATAGAGGGAGGGAGGTGTTCATGGCGGAAAGATGCAGATCCAAATTGAAGAATGATGCCTTTGCCAACATCTGGGGAAAAAAAGAATAGAATAGCTCTTCATTCTCATTTCACAACAACAAAATTTTGGGTGCTTCACACCAACTGTGCAGAAATGGAATATAAATAGTAAGACAGCGGGAATAAAAAGAAGGAAAAAAGCCAAATCATTTGAATAAAATTACATTTTGTCTGTTTAGCCTTTATATGGTTTGTTTATTCAACTCCCCCCCCCTTTTCTCGTAATTTTTATTATGTATTTTATTTCTTCCATTTTAAGAATGTATAATTTTTCTACAATATAATACAGTACATGATACTATCATTTTACCACCAAGTCTTTGATTAACATTTGTCAATGTGGGAACATGTGTGATGCAAAATGTGAGAGAAACATCTGGGACAAAAGATTATTAAAGTTTATACCATAATGTTTCTGAGCTTCCTCCGTGTTTCTCTTCATGGGAACACCGTGTCTATATGCAATTATTTGTTCAAAAGATATTTCAACCCCACTCCGCCTCCTGCCTCAAAACAGTCAATTCAAACATGGTAAAAAATCAAACAAAAACAAAAATAACTGAAACAGTGGAAAACTATGAAAAAACCGTTCTGCAATAGACATACACACACAAATCAACCACTAAGATTACTCTACACTAATGCAGACCTTCACTTCACTCATGTCCTGCATTTCTTCTTTGACTACCACACACTGCACAAAAATGCACTATGTGCCAGACTGGGCTTCATCCACCTGCTGCTGTTTATTTGGTCCATTAGGACAACAAGTGGAAAGAATTTAAATCATGTGCACAGTTTTGTATATTCAAAAAACAGAGGCATTAACTACACCATCTGTCACTGTCTCACCTCTGCTGTGATTTTAGTTTCTGCTTTACATATTTCCTCAGTAGAAGGAAATATGTAAAGCAGTATTTAAAGTACATTCAAATGTCCCTCGAGATTTATTTTCATTTTTCATTTTCTTTCACAATATGCTGCTGAAAAAACTCTGACTCAGAATTTAAACACATAAAACCTTTGTGTTTCCTTCCTAAACTGTTCGTCCACAGTGTTCTCTTTTTTCACGTACTGACTCAAAAGCCTTATGATATTTTGATAATATAAAACAACTTGTACAGATTTAGTCAGAAAACTATAGTGTTTATAAAACACATACTGTATAGTACTGTATGGATGATTTGTGTTATATGTGATGAAAAAGTCTTGAAAACACAGTTTTTGAGATGTTTTTATCACATATTCAAAGTTCTAACAGATCTTATGATTTCCAAACCATAAATCAACTTTTTATGACACAGTTAACCATAAAACTGCAGAATTGACAAAATACAGTGGAACTGAAAATAACTTCTGTTCTTTCTTTTTAAAAAAAATCTAATTTAATTTTATAATAATCAACACCAACCTTTGTT
The DNA here is from genome assembly GCF_036321145.2 of Pelmatolapia mariae. NCBI lineage: Eukaryota > Metazoa > Chordata > Actinopteri > Cichliformes > Cichlidae > Pelmatolapia > Pelmatolapia mariae. The sequence goes on from NW_027051890.1 coordinate 9,692, forward strand.
TTCCGGCTCGCCTCCTTCTCTGTCTGTTCTCTGTGGACTCCTGTTCCTGTGGGATTATTTGCACAAAACACTGACGCCACACTCCGCCCCTCTCTGTCCAAGTGTTATTCAAATTGGTGTTGAAATAAAACCATGTGACAATGATGAAATAACAAATTAATAATTACTTGATTAATAAACTATTACAGTATCATAGGCCAACTATCTATACATACTCCACATACAGAACATTATGTTTATCTCTAATACTGGAGTGAGTATTGTTCGACATTTATTTGATTCAATAATGTATCAGCACATGTGGTGCTGTTGTCCATGTTACGGCACCTGGCCTTGTAAGACGTGAGCCAGCCTATCTCCAAGCAAATTCGAGTGTTGCAACCTGTGGTGCAGGGAAAGTCTATTGGACCATCTGAGGGATGTCAGGCCAATCAGCGACTGATTGGGCACACCTGTGTCTTTAAAAGGCTGAAGAACATTCATTCAGGGGCTGCTGTTTTGGACTGAGTGTGCAGTCGGCCCTGTATGCTGCAATTTTAATTTAACACAAAAACAAAACACTGCAAACAAATCCACAGAACAGAAACCAAACTCAGCAGCCAAACAGTCTGTCCTCAGTGCAGGCTGAAATTCAGAAAACTCAAATCCCTCAGCTTGGATGGGCTGATTTGGTTCCTCCTCTGTTAGTATCTACTTCTTCTTTAAACTGCAGCCAGATGCTGCTTTGTTTACTGGAGTCAGTCATATTTATGTGTTTTTGTGATGCACTCGCACTCTCCTCCTCACCGCTGTCTACCGTTTCACTCGCTGACTGAACCGATTCTCAATCGATAGTAGTTGGCTCTTCTGATTCACTGCAAAGCCCTTTTGCACATGACACATCATTACTCCCTGGAGCCCCACCTGGAGCTCATTATCATGCGTGTATTTAAGACCAGCGTTGACCCGACTCTTCACCAGATCTTCTGCTAACCAGCGTCAGCATCAAAAACTGAGCTCACTATTGGAGCTGGGAACAACCCCAGATTTTTTGAAGCTTATTAGATCTAAAAACAAATAAATCCATAACATCATCAGTGACCAACTTCTGTTAGTTACAAAAAAATTAAAGAATTTACTAAATCAAACTACCAGATCAGATTTGAAGTGTGATTAAGTTTCAGGAACAGGCTGAAAGACATAAAAACAGTTACACTGAAAATTTGGAGGGTGTCAGACGATTTTCTATCAGTGTTTCATTTTTAGACTCCTGTGTTTAATGATGAAGAGTAGCTTTGGAGATTGGAGTCCAGTTCTCATATGTGACCTGAAAAACAAAAGAGTGATATTAAACCTAAGATGCAGAATTGAAACAAGTGAGAGTTTAAAAATAAGAAGCACACAGTTCTTTCCAGAGAAAGGAAAAACAAAATATGATGTACTGTAACAACATTACTGTGATAAGAAGACCAGCAGAACTGCAGCATATTGCACTTTGATTCTGAAACCTGCATAACAAAAAAACTCACCTCCATGTTTTTGTCATCTGCATTTTCACTTGTCTTCAGTCCAGTGTTCCTCCTTGTCTTACAAAATGTAGAGGAGCAATAAGAAAACAGCCACCAGCAAAACACCAACCAATGACACGCAAACACCCAGAGGTAAGAAGGACTCAGGACAATTTGATGAAGGTGCAGAGACTCCTGCAGTGAAACTCTGACTCTGTGCTGTTGTTGTTGTTGTTGTTGTTGTTGTTGTTGTTGTTGTTATTTGTGGTGTGGATGTAGGTGGGTTTGAAGCTGTGAACAGTAAACACAAAAAATAGAATACCAAATCAGTGGTGATGCACAAAAATCCAAACATATATCAAACACAAAAGGCAGCTTTTACATTATAATGAAGCCTTTCAGATAGTTTCAGATAAGTGATCTCAGTCTATTCACATCAGCTGATGAGGTCATACTCTTGAAATTATTAAATTAAATTTTTGTTATCTAGCACAGACTATTTAAGTTGTTTACAGATGGTTACAGTGGCTGTGTAGCTTTTCAAGGTTAAACTATGGCGACAATTTCAGAATTTTTTTTAAATTTTAGATTTACAATCACAATTTCTGCAGATGTTTTTACAAATGATACACACACTTTTTAACAAGTTTTTAAATTTTAAATTACTAAAATAACATGAGCTGATATAAAACTTCATCATCAATGTTTCAAGCCATATTTGAGACACTTTAAAGCAGGTTTAGGTTGTCAGATAAGCATAATGCCACCACTGCAGCACTACTGTAACAGGTGTGTTGAGGTGGCATCGGCCGGGAAGCTATTATTTATGTCTGAACAACAATTATTATCATCAGTGGTACAAATACTTTGTTTTTGTACTGAAAGAAAATTTTCAAGTGTCCGTAGTTTACTTGAGTAACTTTTTACTTTTACTCCCCACAATTTAACACAAATTTCTGTATTTTCTACATTTCAAATACAGGCTCATTACTTTCGTTTCGACTGTATCATCTTTTCTACTCTGGAGTTAAAATGGACCGGAACGAGTGCAGGTGTTAATTTGTGGTTGTGGTCCTTCAAACTAGAGCTAGCACTACAAAAGAGGAGGAAGAATGAAGGGAGTTACTTTTTTAGTGGCAGGACATTTTAAATCCAGCATTACTGTCAGCTCAACAAATATCAGCAAACACAGAAATCAGAAGCCCAGAAAAATGGGAAGGTTGTGTCAGGAAAGGCATCCAGGACAAGATTTGGAGAAAATTTTGAGTTTTTGATTACAAGTTTGTTTTGTTTTCCAAAAAACAAACAAAAAACTTATCAAAGAATGTAAAAAAAAAATGTTTGTACTATTTTGAAGAAAAAAAACACAACTTACCATCAATGACAACAACATTGTCACTGTGGTATGAATCTGGAGACAGAGGGTTTCCATAACCACACCTGTACCGTCCGGTGTCTGACTTGGTCAGCTGTGTGATGGTCACATGCAGTCCAAACACAGATCCTGGGTTGTGTTCAATGCTGTATCTGCCACTTACAGATTTGTTATTAGTTGTGTCAATGAGGATCTCCCCTTCATTCTTACACTGATTCTTACAAAGGAACTTCCTGTGTCCAGATGGACTATCGATACATGCCAATGTGACTGCTTCTCCCTCAGTTTGTGTGTGATAAAAACCAACGTTTTTATCCAGATCTGAGAAATAGAAGAACATTAATTAGTCTGAACTTACTGAAAGTAGTTCCATTATGATCATATTTCCTGTATCATATGAACAGTTACTAGAATAATTTCATATCAGCTGACCCAGGTCAGGTTCAGCTGTTTTATGCTGTACCATGACAGTAGCTGTCATTAAAAGTAGTAACTTATAATTAATTTTTAATGAAGCACACACAGCATGGGAGATGGACACTGTATACAAACAGCATCAAAATCTCATCGCCCAGACTTCAAAATACAGTTTTATATGCATCAGAGTATATTTAGTGACGCCCCCTCATTGTGTCATCACATACATCAGTTTCAAAACCACAAATGTTCTATTTGACAACTTGTGACACAATTAAAAGGACACTGGCTTCCATCTTCTCCCCGGTTTCCCGCAAGTCAGCTCAGCTCTCGCATCGTGCATCTGCTTCTTCATCAAACAGTCACGTACGCAGGCACAATTTTGCAGCCACAAGCTGATTAAACTTTCACCTACAACTGAACCTCTCTAACCGTATGTGGGTGTATGTGTGTGTGTGTGTATGTCTGTGCATGTGTGATCCTCGCACTGCACTTTAATTGACCTCAACTCAGGCAACCAGGCTAAGGCCATCCTGTGTGTACTAATCTTGACTTATATGTAAAACGTATAAAACAAATGTTTCAATCTAATACCACTACTTAAAACTTAATGTAATATGTTGGCCTAAGGTACTGTACAATGCACTCAATATATATATATATATATATATATCAAAACTCAGTCAATTACTATACATCCACAGTAATGTATTCAAACTGTATTTATACACTTCTAGTGAGCAAAACCAGCATCTCAGTCACAGAAATTTAGCACTATTTGCAAACAATAGTTATAAAGCTCAATAACACTCTAAACCGAAAGCAACCATCTCCATGCACGTCACCGCTCTGTTACCTCAACTGAAAGCCTCAGACACACACGCACAGGAAGTGTCTTCGTCACCACTCACTCCAGCTAATTTGCATACCGAGTCATATCTCAACAGGTTGCCGTGACAAGAGAAATGCCTGTTTAAACCTTAACACATTATTGAATTATTTTCATTTTCTTTCTATACTAATCACTTGCTTTGATCAATCAGTGCAAGACTGTTAGTACAAACTCACCATTTGAAACTCTGACCTCAAAGTCTGAGTATGAATCTGGATCAGAAGATTTTCCCAAACCACACCTGTACATTCCTGAGTCAGACTTGATCATTTGTGTGAAGGTCACAGACACAATTCGTCTTCCTGAAGATCCATCTTTATATTTAATGCTGTATCTCCCACTCTGAGCTGTGCTTCCATCTGTTTTAATGACGATATCTTCATTTCGCTCACATTTTTCCTTACAGAAGAACTTTGTGCTTCCAGTCGAAGTTAAGTGGCAGTTAAGTGAAGCATTTCCTCCTTCAGCTGCAGAATAGATATTGTGTTTTACCTTGACGAGCCCAGCTGGATCTGTCAGATAAAAATAAAATAAAAAGGGAAATGTATTAAAAGTAATAAATGTATTAAATGCACATATTTGCAGACATGTATTGAAAGAGACAATGAGGTAATCAGTCCTCACCTGACCAGAAATAGAAGAAGAGAATATGAAGGATTTTCATTCTGGTTTTGAACCTGATGCAGAAAAGTTGTTAAACTTCAGAAGAACAGCGTCGAACACTTCACTCCGTCTGTGTCTGTCAGATCATCAGAAAATTGTAGTTGCCCAGTGAGTTGCTTCCTTTTTTCATCACTTCCTTCAGCTTTTTTAGTTGCACCCAAAATATGCAAATTAGGATAGTGATGTGACCAAATCTGTAGAAAAATTACATTATTCAGTTCAGTTCAGTTCATTTTTATTTCAAACATGTGCCTTCACAATCATTTCCAAATATCATTTCATTATTTGTTTGAAAAGGAGTAGGCAGAAGTAATTACTTATTTGTCCCTACCCCCTCAAGTTTTACCTCTCATTCATTTAATTTCCTTTTAGTCTTAAATTAAACAAACAACATATGAAACAAAAGTAAAGCAAAACCAAACATACATAAATCAAAAACACGAAATTAGCAAGCCCCACCACAGTATAGTTTCTTTTATATGAAAAATACAGAATGTGTATATTTGCAGATTCACAAGATATGGAAAAACAAACAAACCAAAAAACCAACAAAGAACCAAAACACCATTACCAGCAACATTACCGCCCTGGGTTAACCCCGTTTTCTTCATTCTTATACTTATTTAAAATTTGGTTTTTATATTTTACTTTAAACTGGTTTATGTTTTTACTTTCTTTAATTTCTTCTGTTAGACTGTTCCATAATTTAACTCCTGCAACTGAGATAGACATAGTTCTTAAAGTTGTTCTAGCACTTTGTATTTTTTAAATTCATTTCCCTCTTAAGTTATACCCACCTTCTCTTTCTATGAACAATTTACAGATTTCTTTTGGAAGCAATTTATTTCTTACTTTATACATTATTTGCGCTGTTTTAAGCTTCACCAAGTCTTGGAATTCAATAGCTTGCATTTTGACAAAGAGTGCATTTGTATGGTCGCTGTACCCCACATCATTTATTAATCTAATGGCCCTTTTCTGTATTATAGTTATTGTTTGTGTGTTACTTTTGTATGTGTTTCCCCAGACCTCTACACAGTAGCTCATTTATGGCAGTAGTAAAGCACAGTATAAAATGTGCAGTGCTTTCTGATCCAACATATGCTTTGCTTTCCCCACGACGGCAATGCCCCGTGCCAGTTTCCCCCGAACATAAGTAATGTGTGGCTTCCAACAGAGCTTGTGGTCAATGATCACCCCAAGAAATTTTATTTCATTTACTCTTTCTAAATATACATTGTCAACACATATTTCTATTTCGATGTTTTTCTTTTTGTTTCCAAAAAACATAAATTTGGTTTTATCTAGAGTCAATGATAATTTATTTATATCAAACCACTTCTTTAATATCGTTAATTCCTGTGTGATCATCTCCAAAACCTGTGGCAATTCCACACCTGAACACAGTATATTTGTGTCATCTGCAAATATTACAAACTTTAAAATCTCCGATACTCTGCAGATATCATTTAAGTACATAATAAACATTTTTGGACCCAGTACTGAACCTTGGGGTACTCCACAAGCTATATCCATCAAATTAGATTTATATTCATTTATTTGTACATATTGTTGCCTATTCCCTACATAGCTTTTTAACCATTCCAAAACCACTCCCCTAAACCCGTACTTTTCCAGTTTTTTAAATAGAATTTCATGATTAATAGTATCAAACGCCTTCTTTAGATCTAAGAAAATGCCGAGTGCGTACCTCTTATTATCCATATATTCCGTTATTGTTTCCATTAAATCTATCAGTGCCAAAGCTGTTGATCTGTTACTTCTGAACCCATACTGACTATCTGTCAGTAATTCATATTTTTCCACAAAACTGTCAAATCTTTTTATGAAATGTTTTTCCAGTATCTTAGAGAACTGGGAGAGTATTGACACTGGTCTACAGTTTGTAAAATGATGCCTTTCACCGGTTTTGTAAATGGGAATAACTTTAGCAACTTTCATTTTTTGTGGAAAAACCCCTTTTTGAAACGACAAGTTGAATATGTATTTTAATGGTTTTAGAAGAAGAGGAAGAAGAATAATCCTTTAATTGTCCCACAAGGGGAAATTTGGTTGTAACAGCAGCCAGAAAGACACATATACAAACAAACAGTACACAGGACACAGAACAGAAACATACACAATTTCTTCTTACATATTACAATACAATCCCATCAATAACTGTCTTTACTGTTACCATATCAATATCATTCCAGTCTGCACTGGTTTTGTTCTTAAGTCCTCTAACTATGTCATAAATCTCGTTCTCTTCCACTGCTCTTAAAAACATTGAGCTACTATTCCTTTCAATATTTTCCCCAGTGTCCCTTTCTATTCCATCAACCTTTATTTCTTCTGCCAGTTTAGGCCCTATGTTTACGAAGTATTCATTAAAGCCATTAACTATCTCTTCCATGTTATTAATACTTCTTGTCCCTTCTATGAAGTACCCGGGTAATCATTATCCCTTGATTCATTTTTGATTATACTGTTTAATACATTCCATATATCTCTTGTGTTATCTTTATTGTGTTCTAACCTTTTAGTGTAATACTCTCTTTTACAGGATCTCATTATATTAGTTAATTTATTTTTGTAAGTTTTATACTTCCTTTCAGTTTCTATTGTTCTCTTTTTATGAAGATATAGGGTATTCTTTTTTTTGCTGGCATTTTGTAGTCCTTTGGTCATCCATGGTCTTCCTGCATAGTTGTGTTTCCTATTGATTTCAATAGGAAACATTATCAATCTGTTTATATGTTTATAGATTTTTTTTTTATCAAACGTCTTTGATGTAGTGACTGTGTTTGATCAGAGTTTCAGACTAAATTTGAAATCCTGCTGACAGCTGGTTTATAAGCTGAGGGGAACAGAGAAAGCACATTTTATTTTTCTGTTTGGGTTAAAAACTTGTTTTTTTCTAATTATGAAGTTATTCTTAGTAAATCCTAATCAATCTGAGGTCAGAAATATCAGTGCTACACCACACTTAGATGAGGAATGTGCAGGAGCAGTGACAAACATCCTAATGCTTGTTCAGTTTGAGGAACTTGTTTATTTTGTAGCTAAAACTTGAGGACTTGCTGGATTTTGAATAATGTCTCCTGCTGAATATGGAGTTGAGGAGATGCTGCAGTCCTGAATTTGACACAGCTGTTCTCATCTCAAGAGTCACAGGACTGTATTCTGTATGTATCAACCTTCATTAAACAGAGGCCTTAAAGTGTGTAAGGAACTTCACTTGTTTACTGGATGGTGAAGGTCTTGGCTTTGTCAGTTACAGAAGAAAGCATATGTGTTAATTTTCCTATAACACAGCTGGGTGCCACGCCTCAGTGTTACAGGAACTGATGCTAAGATGACACAGTAGCAGCTAAAAGCAGCAATGGCAGCACTGACTTTATAACAGTAATTATTGTTCTTACGGCTGTGGCTATTTGGTGTTTTGGTAACATTTTCTTTTTTAATGCATCAATATTTTGATGATCACACAAAAGTGCACAATTAATGATTAGGATTATTGGTTATTATTATCAGTACTGTTACTGTTGTTTGATAAATAGTAAGGTTTTAGTGAATTACATCACAATGTCACGGTGGTGCTATGTAGCAGGCTGGAGTTGGACCCAAACACAAGACTCGAACACAAAAGGGAAAACTAAAAGAGTCAGCTTTTATTTCTGTAACAAAACACTCTAAACTAAATACATGAAAACAAAACCTAACACTGGAAACTGGGAACTGAAAAACTAGAAGATAGGAACAGGGAAGAAAAGGAGGAGATGAGATGGCCACATGGCCCAAAGGAGAAAACACAGCAATGTGGGACGACACGACAACAGGCAGAGGAAGACATATATACATGAAATGAGTCAACAAGTCAGAAACTTTCTGTTAAAAACAGATTTATTGTTACAGAAAGAAAAGTCAACAAGATTCCTCCTCATAGAAATAAACATCAAATACAGTGTTCAATAATAAAGTGAAAAGTGTGCAGTGCTTTAAGCTGTATATAATAAACATTAGAAGCCTCTGTGATATAAACATGAGTCTTTTATCTGTTTAAAGTGAAGCAGCAGGTAGTTTGACGTTAGCTCAGCAGGAGGTCGAGAGCAGGAAGTAGCAGCTACAGCTCACAGTATAAAGACAAGTTTAGTCTGATAAACTAAACTTCTTATAAAGACTTCAGCTGGTGTTCATGAAGGTCGATGAGCAGACAGGGAGGAGGTAAAGTTACAACTTTAACTTTGGGACAGTTTTCTACTTCTTAAAACTATATAATGGGCGTTTAAAGACGAAATATGAAAATGTTTGTTGATGTTTTACACCAAAGAAAAAGAAAATTAAAAAAAATAATAATTTAATAAATCTTATTTTGGCACTTCTTGAAGGCACAGTGGCATATCAGTCTGCTCCTGTTTCACTTATAATAAATAATTTAAATTTCCTGAAGCACAAAAAATCTGTTTGGAATAAATGTTTAGTCTACTTTCAGATATTTAACATCAAACCTTGGATGTCATGGAAATTAATTTCAGGACATTTGAAATGTCTTTACCCTGAATGCTCAGTGTCACCTTGGAGAAGCTGGAAAACAAGCAAGAGACTCAGATGAGGAAAAAGTTCTGAAACATTTCAAACAGTCTGCTGTTCAGCTGGAGGCTGGTAGGAATCCTTATTCTATTCAGCAACAAGAAGCACAGCACAAATAGACAGAATGACTATCAGTTCAACAGATCCTGCCTCCTTCCCTCCTGCCTCCTTCCCTCTATTCTCCGTCCCTCCATCCTCCTTCCCTCTTGCCTCCTTCCCTCCTGCCTCCTTCCCTCTATTCTCCGTCCTCCATCCTCCTTCCCCTCTTGCCTCCTTCCCTCCTGCCTCCTTCCATCCATCCTTCTTCCCTCCATCCTCTGTGTGTCCTCCTGTCTGACCTGCAGGTGAGAAACAGGTGTGAGGTGTCAGCTGTCAGGTAGGTGATGAGTGAAGAACAGAACAGAATCCATTTCCTCTTCAAACTGCTGTCAGACATTATCTACTGCACTCTGATCACATCACTCAGACCAGCTGCTTTCTACAAAGTCTCATCAACAACATCTTTAGAAACAAACATCAACAACCAGGAAGCAGCTTCACCTCTGATCACACACACACTCAACTCTACTCACTCACCTGGAGGATCAACAACACTCAGGTAGATGCTGCTGTGCTCCCACGATTGTGTTTCCTCCATGAAAACACGACACTCGTATGTTCCAGTGTCATTAATCGTCACATCCTTCAGAATCAAAGACACATCTCCATCCTTCATCTGTCTGTCCTGCAGATCCACCCGGTTCTCAAAAGATGAATGCTGCTCGGCTGAAAGAGGATTCCCAGTCCGATACACAAAAACATATTTATCTCGCAGGTCAGCTCTGCTCCACTGTACATGATCATTCTTCTTCTTGTTTGGAGCTCGACACGTCAGAGTAACGCTCTCTCCAGCCTCAGCTCTGACAATTGTTGTGTCTGAAAGAGGAAACAACGCAGAGCAGAGAGATTTAAGGGATCCAAGTATAACTGTTCACTTCTAAAGCAGCCAATCAGAGAGAGACTATTGGCCCATGGTTTATGCTGGTTGAATCAAGTGAACCTGACCATTAGACCTTTTAGAACAAGTGTACAGATGAATAAAAATAATCTATAAACAACTGTTCCTTCTGTGAAGACGACATGAACTTGTCCAGGTTGTTTTAAGAAAGCTGACATTCATGAGAGTTTTCCTCACCTTTTTACCATGAGAGCTACATGAGCCTCTAGTTTATACACCAGGTGCACTGAACCTTACACTGGTAAAGAGCCTGCACAGGCTGCCTGTGAACACAAGTTCATACAGCACGACTGCAAATACTGTGTGCACTTAAACTTTCTAAATGAGCTACTGGTTGAGAAGGGAGAGCAAGTTCTCCAGCTGCTGCTGAATCGAGCTGCCTAGCTCCCTGGATTTGCACCCTGAGCATGCCGTCCTTGGCAGCGGTGTGTGGCACTGCTAGATTTGTTATCAATCCCATACCAAGTAAATAAAGGGCCTGTATCACCAATACTTTATACCAATTAAGGTGGATGCATCATCAAATTGCTAAATCTGAATTAATCAGTTAAAACCCAGGACAGAAATAATACAACGATTTTGTCTGTAGCACATCTACTTGTAGTTTAAACACAATAATCACACAGTATCTCTTTCACAGTCAACATAAAATGATTATATTCAATCAAATCTGAGCCATATTATATTCAGAATATTTGTTTTAATTCTAGTAAATGTTTTTATTTAAATGACGTTTCAGGGAGCTAAATTAATTATATCAAGGTCTTTGCATAATTTATACTCTTTCAGTTGCCTAAAGTAAGAGTTTGTTTGAAAATTTAAGTAATTAACTAAAATATTACTTTTAACACAGTTATTATCAGATATTCTCCGCACACTGGTGAACGGCCTTTAGTTCAGCATACTGGCTCATTTGTGTAGCTCTGCACAAGAAGGGGGAGGAGCTGTGTACTCTGGTTAGGGTTTGGAGTTGGAGTTGACGTCACGCTTCGTGACGTTTCCTCCCTTTAGTCCGCTCGAGGTGAAGAACGTTTGGTTTCATTTCGGTCGTTAACCGATAATGTAGAAAAAAGATTTGGGATATCCAGTACTCGAAGACAATGACTTAACTTTGAAGTTAATACTATTTTTTATAACTGCGTCGAGGTTTATTCAAAATCCAACACAACATGTTGTCTGCCCGACGACAGGATCAAAGGCCTGTAACTTCTACAGCCTCGGCGGGTTGGGGTAAGTAAAAAACAGACAAATTGAGGAGATTGTTTCAGGCCTGGTTACAGAGCAGATGAAGTCCAATATTTATGTCGGTGCTAGGCTCGCTGTTGTATTTCCCGTTTGTACTATACACACTTTTGCGGACAAAATGGTGTCACGTCTGTCTAAGGCTGTGTGGTTCTACAGTGATAATCCTCGATCTGGGGTGACGGAGAGAGGAGCGGCCTACAGAGAGACTATGCTGCAAGAAATGCAGTTCGTTCGTTCGTTTTATATTCAGTGTGATCATTTGGGATGTTATATGATAATGAAGTCTTATGGACATAAAAAAGAAAGATCTGGCTAAGAAATATAACATCACAGTTCTGTAAGCATATTTTAAGTAACCAAAAGAACTGCAGTCATTGTATTATGGGTATAATTACGCAGTTATAAACACACTTCAAAAACAGACCATTTCTTTATTTTATATATAACCCCTTCATGAATCCCGATCATTAAAGACTATTTACCAAAACATAACAATATAAGCAATGATACTAGACACAAGGGAAACATCGGAAAGGTGGCACAACACCTGAAACAACACCATAAACCTTCGACATTATTCGCGACTTGCACTTCGCGAATAATGTGAACTACTAACGGAGGGTTACAACGTGAGTTAGGAGGTAATTTCCTTAAGGGTGGGTTTTGATAATCGATTTTCCGATTAAAATCGATTCTAGCTTGAATAAAGCGATCATTCATTACAATCATGAATCCATTTTTAAATATAAATGTATTTTGTTTGAAACGTCAGAATCTACTAATTAAACAGTTTTTATTCATTATCAAGAAAAGCATAAAAACATAACAAAGCTGACAAACAAGAAAGAAAAAAAGAAAAGAAAAACCCCCCAAAGGGACTATATTAAAGTCATTATATACCTGTACAAATACACCCAACCCAATTAATGAGAATACATTTCCTAGCTACCAACAATAGTTTGTCACATAATTTGCGCTGCTAGTGATTTAATGTTACTTCTTTTGAGGGTAGGCCAAGAAGAAAATACTCGGGGTCCCTTTGAAGCAGATTGTTAAAAATATTACTTAGTTCTTGAGATATGAAGCTCCAAAATCTTTCGATTAATTTACATTCCCAAAAGTAATGAAAAAAAGTGCCAGTTTCTTTTTGACATTTACTACATACATAAATGGGAAATATGAGGTCTTATGCAAGACATTAGATGTAAAGGCGATGAATGATTTTGTATTGGGTTTCTTGCAAGCAGTTGCAAGTTAAAGTGGAACTACCCATGTTAATGGCTCCTTTCCACTCTTCGGTATATTGATTATTAAGATCTTTCCCCCATTTGTGAATAGCACTCAATGTGTTGCTACTGAGAGAGAGAATAGGAGTAGGAATAGGAGAGAATAATAATAGGAGAGAATAAAAGGCTGAGATAAAATGAGTTCTGTCTTTTCGCTTAATAAAAAATGTCTCAATATCATCATATATAACTATTTCTGAAGACTGTGGAATTTTAGAATGAACAAAGTTACGAACCTGGAGAAAGCCAAAAAACTGGTCTCTAGTAGGGCTGCCACAAACGATTATTTTGATAGTCGACTAGTCACCGATTATTTTTGCGATTAGTCGACTAATCAGATCATGCATCCGTTGGACAAAAAACATACAGCTTATTGCACCAGCATGCATCTGCTCTTATATAACTATCATTAGCTTACAGCTTTAAGTGTTTAAGGTATGTGCTAACTAAAAATAAAGACAAGATGATAGTTTATTAAATTTTAATGAAATTTGCAGATTGTTTCGGTGAAGTTTAATAAACTCCTTGCTATCTAAAATATAATAGGACACCGGAGTATATTCTGGAGCATCTCACACTTCTGATAACCAGTTGTCTGCTTGACGTTTATTCAGCTGTGTAAAAACTATAACTTTAATCTCAGCCAAACCGATTTACTCAGGAACAAATTAAATACTAAAAAAGCCAAACAATAACATTTTTAAGTTATCTAGGTGACTTATGTATGTTAAACCTGAGTAGCGAAAGACGGCGGTGGGTTTGAAAACGGTTTGCCGGGAGTCCGGTGTTCTCACGGGCTGTAGTGAGCCTTGCCCCCGGCTAGCTATTGAGCTAGTAGTTAACAGACGTCTCCGAAAATGTCGGAGCACTTTTGAAAATATGTGGTGTCTTGATAAACTGAGCAGATATTTGAGGTTTACACAGTTACATTCTCGCCTGAAAATATGTTAAACGTTTATTTTGTGACCCAGAAAGAATAATAACAGTAATATTAAAACTAACTAGCAGCCGCCATTGTTGGAAACTGAGCTGGGCTGCGCTATGAATTCTGGGACAGAGCTACTTCTTCTTCTTCGGGGTTTAACGGCAGCTGGCATCCTTGTACATGCAGTGCTGCCATCTTCTGTTTCAGTCCGTTATTACACTCTTAAATCCTACTACTTATTCCTGCGTCTTTTGTGATCTTACAAAGCTTCAAACGACACGTCGACTATTAAATCAGTCGTCGACGATTTTGATAGTCGACGTAATCGTGACTAGTCGACTAATCGTGGCAGCCCTAGTCTCTAGGAATAATAAAATTTGACTGCAATTATTCAAAGTTCATCAGTGTGCTGTTTTGATACAAATCGCCAATTACCCTTAATCCCTATTTGTGCCACATACTGCGAGACATTCCTGGAACGAAGTCTTTGTTTCTCAGTAGAGGAGTCAAGGATGAAGTGCAATCTTCTCTACCCAACCTTTTACGCATTTCCCTCCAGACTCTTATTGTATTATAAAGGATTGGGATATTCTTAATCCCCATTTGTAATATTGTTTTTTGTCACAGACAACTAAGCTCCAAAGGGAATAAGGTAAAGTGGACCAAGAGTCTAGGTGAGAGTAAGAATTTAGATAAACATGTAGCCACTCACATAGGACACGGCTATGACATGCCCAATTATAAAAAATTAAATTTGGTAAGCCTAAACCTCCCCTATCTATAGGCAGTTGTAAAGTTCCAATCCTTAATCTAGGTTTCTTGACACGCCAGATCAATTTTGAAAAGGCTTTGAAATTTTGAAAACATCAGAATCTCAGGTTAAAGCAGCTCACAAAACTATTTCAACAACTACCAAACAGCTAAAACGGTAAATGAGAGCAGGTAACCGATTCAGCACAAAGCGCAAATCTGTTATAAAAAGCAGGGCAGGAAAATCTCCTACATGTTTTTCTGTTTTTTTTTTCTCAGTTACTTTGACACAAAGGCATCTAGTGGTCTCACCTCTGATGAAGTCTTACAAGTGTCAGTACTGATAAATGACCAGATTTCTAATATATGCTTTTCAGTTTTACTTTCCTTAGATTTTTTTCAGTTTCAGAGTTACCGTTTCTGTCACAAGAACTTCCATCACTAATTGTGACACTATTGTTTTTAACACCCGGTTTCACTTCAGCTCTTTATATGGTGCATCTTACTGCAGCAGCAACCAATCAACCCTGTCACGTCATATTTTGTACAGGCACAAACATTTATTAAATCCAGCTTCAAAGTGTTAAATCAATCACATTTTGTAGTGTAGGGCTCAATGGTGTAAATTAGCCTTAATCCATCAATAGCCATTCATGTCCTTTTGTGTGACAGAACTGTAAAAGTGCAGGTTCCCGGTTAAATGGGACAATGGCGCCACCTACTGTCTCAAATTTCACCCTGCACTGAATGGCAAAGGATTGTAGATAATAATAATAACAAGCGTAGTGGAGGTACGTAGAGGTAAATCGTCGTGGACTAAAATATGTTGATAAACTTTAATATCAGTAAGTGGTGTTACGAGCACAGCACTTGATATAGGACAAAAATGACTGCGTATTCAGCCAGGCTCTGATGTCCAAAGCAGTCCTGTAGTTGTGGATGTGCTTCCACAGGACAAGTTTTAATAGTTCTAAAAGTTTCAAGTGTGGTTTCTCCCAGTCGGACACTGCACATGTTGACATTAGGGCTGGGACGACGCGTCGACGTAAAAAAATGTGCCTCGATGCGTCGTCACTTCCAAAACAAACATGGCGGCAGCGAGTAGTGGCAACATAAGTGAAAAAGGAAGTGATTCAGTCGTTTGCCGGCTTTGTAAGGTGGAAACGACCTGTCATAAAAACCCGACGGCTATGCACCAGCACTCAAACCACGGTGGTTTGTCCTTTGCAGACCACCGCAAGTATTCAACTTTTTACTAACGCTGGATTTTACCCTTTTATTCATCCAGACATCCCCCTCCCCTCACCCAGTAGACATATTCTCTGTGTCTACGAGTAAGTGTAACACCCAACCTCCGTAAATGCAAAACTCATTTAAGCTGCTTAGCAGTAACATGTAGAAGCTGCTGTTGGTTTTTATTTGTGGCCCATGCTGGCAAAATGAGTCGGAATGCGCGCAAGCTGATTATGAGAATCGACGTTTGCATCCAGACAGCAGTAACTGTTAGCTAGTTAGTTAGCTCGGCATTTAGCCGGTGGCCGCCCAAAAACTATGCTATTATTTGACCGGTCATTCCGCACATAGATACAAATACCCATTCCTCTACTTTGACGTCTCGCTTGACTTGTGCAGAAGCTTCTTCGATCTTGTCGCCAAGCTAAGTTAAACTAACTCACAAGCTTTAATGCTAATGCTAATAATGCTAGTGTGTGTATATTTACACCGCAGCTGCAGTTTTAAAAAGACATTTGATGAAAGTCAAATCCCACCTGCAGTACGCAAGTACATGTGCATAAGTAAGACAAAGATCCCGCAGGAGTTGTCAGGACTCATCTCGTATCTTCTTCTGCTTATTCGGAATTCGCATTCGCTCGAGTCTACGGTAGTGCAATGTCTACGGTGTCTGTAGACCGTTACGTCTGTTCATTGGGCAGGAGTCTACGGTGAGCGTAGACACTGTAGACTCGGGCCAATAGGAGCGCCGAAACCCACTGTAGACGACCAATCGTCTGGTCGACGGAAGTTGCGTCACCAAAACAACAACAACAACAACACACAGCGAAGAAGCCGGCAAGTCCGCTATTTTTTTGAAATGGAAACTGGCAATTCTTTTATGTTTACGTAAAGTTACAGACTCTGGATTTAGCGGAAATTACACGACGCTGAATAGCGCATTTAAGCCTTTTTCTTTGTGGTAAATGTTAGCCGCGCGCTAGCCGACATCTAATGTATTACACCCATTTCTAGTCATTTCAGTGGCTACAACTGATGATCGCGACATTAGCAATTCATGTTGTAAATCCAGATGCCCATGCACCTCGTCAGCAGGCCTGGTGAGAACTATGGTCTTCACCAAACCTGCACACAGCAGCTGCTCAGCCGAGCCGCTGCCTTCACTCACGCACAGAGGGTATCCACGCGCCTTCAAGTCAACATGATGCTTTCCGTGGCTCGTTACAAACGATCTGAGATATATTAAGTAGTAAGTGTATTTAATATCATACTAGGCAGATTTACCGCACTGCCATTTACTACACATTTACCCGTGTTTGGCTATTGTCAGTACATCTCGCTCGTTGTAAACTTTCTTTAAGTATGTGTAACATTCACAATGATATTGTTGATGGTAACGTGTATGATTCCAGCCTACCTGATAGGCACTTTTGTCTTTTTGTAGTTCAGTTCACTGATTGACTACCCTGCAGTGCTGTTTTCCTGTATTCCTGTTTCATCCACTTTAATAAAGTGTCCTGTGTTACAGTAACAGGGAGTTATGGATTTACTTAATGAATGCCTAAGTTGGGCTTTAATCTGCCTTAGACATGTAGACACAACTATGTAGAAACACATAACAGACCTGAACCAAAGAAGCAATGTGTACAAGCAGGCAAAGACAAGTTTTGGAAGTATTTGTACAACACATGCCTCCACAACAACTTCAGTGTATCCTGGAATTGTTTAGTAAACACTAACAGAGCTATTATCTATATGTTATGTGTGTCAAATTTCCCCAGAATAGTCTTGGTTGACATCAGGTGACTGTGAAAGCCATGGTGTATGATCTTGCCTTTTTCATAATTAACTACTCAGTCTATTTGTCACGGGACAAACATAATCTCTCATAGCAAGTTTGTAATGATTTTACAACTCTTTTACCTTTGACAAGTGAACCCTAACATGGCAGCAAAGTGCAACAATGTCTCTCTGTGTAGGGGTCAAGAGTTCAGGGCATGCCTTTAATTTCTTGCCTGTCTGTAAATGACAGTGTCATGGCATGAATAATCCTTCAGATTTTACCAGTAGAAAAGTAAAACAATTACATTGTCTCATCAGGAGAACCTAAAAGACTCCTCTTATGGCTAGTCTTTGCACATAATCACAGAAGAAAAGAAAGTAATTGATTTTCAATTGCGCTTAGTTTCAGGAGACTTTCCAACCTGTTGGTTCAAAAGAGCCAAAAGAAAATCCTCATCGATGTTGGAGTAAAAACTCGATGCTTTTATTGGAATATACACTGATAATGCTTACTGTCCTGTCATTGTAAACCAGTCAAAATACACAAATAACACATTGTGATCATGCTGAAGACCACAGACAGCAGTCCAGGCGTCAGGTGAGATAAAGGAGCTGGAAACATCACCTGATAAAGAAAAAACAGACAACAGACTGAATGAATGGAAGAAGGCTTCTTCATTGAACATTTTCCACCAATCACAAGCCTCTTCTTTCACTCTAGACTTTTGACCAATCACCGATCAGGATGAATTGCACTACTGTACTGTGCATCCCATTCGCGAGATTAGAGTATTTTGAAGGGTATTTTTAATGCGATGTGTCATGGGATGGGAGGTGCTTAAAAGGGGACTTGAATGTGGCAATGGAACGTGACAAAACTGCCCTTTTTGATAATTTGGTATTGGTAATAATAAAAAAATTGATCTACAGTAGTTTGTGTATTACACAGTAGTGAAATCGTTGTATATTTATTTTTATAAGTCACATATTCAAAGAATAGTTTTGACTGCAAGCCTCACCTGCCTTACCTGTATTTGTTTTTAACACTGCACAAGCACCAGTTCTAGTAAATATTCTGGTGCCAGTAAACTGTTAAGATGGAGCAATTTAATGTTATTTAATCAGTTTATTTTTCATCCTGCAGTTAAAATGTATCAAAACAAGATTGTGTGTCTCTGCAGATGCTGTGTGATCTGACACACCAGCACAAAATGTGTCAAAGTTCAATAAGTTACATTATTGTAACTGTGATGCGTTCACTGACATGTCCTCATGCTTTGCTGTATATAAAGAGAACAGAGAGGCTCTGCTTTGTGCTTATATTCTCCTCCTGTGTGTTTTTGTGTGCAGAGTTTCTACCAGAGCCAAATGTTATCGACTCCTCACTGAAGTCGTCCACCAGTCCAACCACTGGAATCCAGCTGCTGCTCTCTAACTGATCCACACAGCAGCTCAGACCTGACACATTCACTGTAAACACACTGGTTTATATTCTGTTTGTTCTCCTCATGAAGGAAACCTCAGAAGATCTGAAATGTGAGTGTGTGTCTTCCCCTCACTGGTTGTTTCTGTCTGATGGAAACATGAATTCTTGTGGCTAACAAACACACCTGTCTGAGATAACAAAGAACAAACATGAGTCGACTTCAGCCACAAAGTAAAAGCTGCAGGAACGTTTGGTCAGTTTTTCTCTCAGGAGTCATAAAGAGAACATCTGTAACATCTGTTACTCGGACGATCGTTGTCAGAAAGTCAATAACTATGATGGCTGCAGTTACAGCCGCAGAGTGGTAATATCCACCAAATTTTAGTCTAAAGGCTTACACAACACTAAACTCGCATTATTTGTTTCTTTAAAGGTCCTGCAACAGTGTTTCCCAAACACGACACATGTTTAACATTAAAAAAACACCACCAAACCAAAAAGTCACAATAAGTGTATTGATAATTTTCCCCGTGCACCAGGCATAGCGGACTTGGCTCAGTTTTTCCTCAGTATACCTTTTTTGCTTTCTTCTGACCACTAATCCTGCTAGGGCCTGGGTCAGAATTCTCTCCAGGACCCAGGTCAGACTGACTACTTTTTCTTTTCAGATACTTATCTATACGCGCCACGTTATCTCACTCACAGCATGTCTTTTATGTAGCAGCTGTATTACTCACCCCGGCTCCTTAGAGTCCTAATCAGGTGGAACCAGTCTTCATAAGAGAATGAATCACTGTTTATGTGATGTCACTGTGAGATACAATGATTTAAAATCTGAATATTAACACATCGATGTGAAAATGTAAACAGTGTACAGATATAAATATTTATGGCTGATTTGTCACATGGATTCATATCTTATGAATTTATATTTATCACTTATTTTAACAGGTACAGATGTGGTTTGTAAAATGATGGACATTCTTTTACTCTATTAATAAACTGCCTTCATGTACAGTGTGTAGGGTTTTTCTTTCTGAGTGAAATTGTCTTCAACAGACAGTCACGTGTATATGTTAGAGCGCCCTCCAGTGGAGTTAGACTGTGCTTCTGTTTCTATGTGGCCCACTGCGCACGCTCATCAGGATGTTCCTCACATACAAACAACGTGTGTCTCTGAGCAGCTTTTACCAACCACCATAGAAATTCATGAGACTGTAATAAGTGTATTGATGCTTATTGCAGCTCTGTCAGCTGTCAGGGCTGCAGGGGGGTTGTATTCACAGGAAGTGACCACTGCTACCAGAAATATCACGGTGTGACAGGTATCAGGTGTGACGTCACCTGAAAGCAGGTTATACTTGATGATGGTATTTATTTATTTATTTTTGTCAAGCTTGATTCTTTAACAAGAAAGTGATTTGCTGCTGTGCCAAGATTAAACCATGGCCTCGTGCTGCCATCTACTGACATTAAAGTGTAACAACACTCTCCAACTCTGAGTCTGCTCTGCGCTCATGTAAGTTTAATGTTTCCACTTTGTGAATGTGCAGTAGCTGTTTTGTGTCTGATATGGAGGAAACTTCACACTAACAGATGTAAACTTTACAAAATGTCTTCTGTAAATACTTTTTATAGGTTTGTTCACACCTGCTGTTCACAGCTGGTCTCACATTACACAACCTGCTCAGTGACATCACACAGGATCAGGAGTGCTCAGCTCTTCACAATGAAAGCCTGTCACACATGTTTTCAGTAATGCTGAACATCACATGATATAAAAACAAATGTGTTCACAGTTTTTATTTAATTTCAGTAATATAGACTGGCTGGCCACTTTATTAGGTACACATTTTTCGCCGTCAGAGCTGCTTTAATGCTTCACAGCAGAGATTCAAACATTCAAATGTGCTGGAAACATTCCTCTGATGTTCTGGTTCATGTGGACGTGAGAGCGTCACACAGCTGCAGCAGATTTGTCAGCTCCATGATGTAACTCTCCTGCTTCACCATGTCTCAAAGGTGCCTAGTTTGTACTGGGGGGGCCAAAGTGTGCCAAATAAATGTGCGTTCACCAAATTCTTGTTATTCTCCTCTTACCTCTGAAATCAAAGAGTCACTTTCTCCCAGAGAACTGCTGCTCACTGGATATTTCCTCTTTTTCACTCTCTGTGAACTCCAGAGGTGGCTGTGTGGGAAAATACCAGCAGATCAGCAGTTTGTGAAACAATCAAAGTTTAGATTCATTTAAATCACTTTTAAGGTCTGTGTTCTTTTTCTGAATGACTTTTGGTTGTGAATAAATTTAATTTGAAGACATTTAACTTTATAAATTTAGGAAATGATGGTGATACAAATGTCAAAATTCATATCTTTGTTTTCCTCCATTGACAGATCCAAACAGTTTTGGCTCCAGACAGGCGAAGCGACTTTCCACTATTTGGAGTCACGATGGAGTAATGTTTTATCCAGCAGGGTAGTGAGTCGGTCATGTGACTTAAAGCAATGCAGTTTTTGTATCACTACCCCACTCTTTCACAAGTGGGGTCAAAAATGACCCCAAGCAGTTCCTATGGAATCTTCTATGAAACTTTCATTCTTAGCAACTCTGACTGACCCACTTACACTTCTGATGGATCAAGAATAAATTTTTACACAGTAACATTCATGATTTATAGTCAGGGCTGCACATAAGTGGTCCACAGGTGTGCATTCGCTGTCAAAATAAAAGTATTCCCGGAAATTCAGAGAATACGTGCTTCTTTTGTGGTGGAGGAACACCAAAGTAATTGCTTACGGAGCTTGCTTCTTCGACATCTTTAAGAGTTCTGAACAAATGTCTGGCCTCCTCCAGAACATCTAATGTACGCAAACGAGCGTTCCAACTTCTTATCTGGTACGCATCTTTTATTTTGACAGCAAATGTGCACCTGCGGACCATTTATGTGCAGCCCTGTATATAGTGTCCTGTGCATTTCAAACATTGTCCTTTATGATGTTTTTTTTTAATATTTAAAGTAACATGGCGGCTATGAGGCCAGCTAGGATCACCGTGGACCTACAAATGATCCAGGACGGATGGGATGAAGAGCCCATCGGAGGCACTGACTCAGAATCTGACATCTAAGATATAGAGGACCCAGACTATTGTCCCCCCCACTGAACAAGGCCAGTCAGATACAGAGGAGTCCTCTGATGAGTCCTCTGAAGAGGAAATGGATATTGAGTCTAACAGAATGAATTAGATGAATTATTCGGCCAGGGCTTGCACCTGGGTACTGTCTCCCCAGTAAATGCATGGAAGATGTTCATGTCTGATAATTTAATAGACCCTGTGATAAAGCCCATTAGACTGAATGTAGACTGGTGTATTGGTATACAATATACACAGAATAATAGTAGTTTTATCATTCTTAATATTTATACTCCCTATGAATCTTGTCAAAATGAGCAAGAATACCTCAGTAGGCTGGCTTTTATTAATGCATTTATTCAAGACAACGATACTTACAGCATATATGTTTTGGGTGATTTTAATGCTGATCTCACAGACAGCAGTTCTCGGTTTGCTAACCACTTAACTCACTTTTGTGAAGTTAACAATCTTATCCTATCTACCAAAGTGTTACTGCCTGCAGATAGCTATACATACATAAGTGAAGCCTGGCATAGTACATCATGGCTGGACCACTGTATCTGTACAGCTGATGGATATGCAGCTTTAGCAAACATGACTATTAGGTATGAGGTAACTGTGTCAGATCATATACCTTTTGGTTTTACTGTGAATGTGGAACAAATGCCAGCAACAACGGGAAATAATATTACTAATATTGTACCAGTGTAAAATTAGACTGGTCAGCATGTAGTGAAGATGATTTCTTAGCTTATCATAGTAATACCGATATACATCTGAACAACATTTCTTTGCCCAAAGAAGCTATTTTGTGCAAGGATGTCAACTGTAAGAATGCTGTGCATAAACATTTACTCTGCTCCATGTATGATGATATAGTGACTGCTCTGTATGAAAGTGGTACACTGCTTGATAAACAATATAAGCATAAGAAACCTAACATCAGACCTGGCTGGAAAGAACATGTATCCATGTACCATGATGAAGCTCGCACAGCTTATAAATGTTGGGCCATGGCTGGAAGACCTAAACAAGGCCCTGAATTTGAACAGAAAAAAATGTGCGAATGCCAGATATAAGTACGCTGTTCGCTTTATAACTAAAAATGAGCAAATGCTGAGAGCAGATTCTTTGGCCAGGAAAATGCTGTGTAATAATATGACAGATTTTTGGAAAGAGGTGAAAGCTCTTAATAACTGTAAACCATCTTTACCATCAACTGTTGAAGGTGTTTCTGGGGCAGATAACGTTGCTGCATTATGGAGACAGCATTACAGCGCGTTGTTTAACTGTATAAAAAGTGATCCATATGAGGACAATTTTGACATGAGTAATGACACAATAAGTGTAAGGACACATGAAGTATATGAAGCCATTCATAGGTTATCTGATAATAAATCCTCTGGTTTGGATCACATCACTGCAGAACATTTAAAACATGCTAGTTTAAGGCTAGCTCCTCTTTTAGCACTCTGTTTCACTGGGTTTATGATTCATGGCATATTACCAGACTCAATGCTGTGTATTTTACTGGTACCAGTTATGAAGGACAAAGCTTCAAAAGTGAGCTGTTTGGATAATTACAGGCCGATTGCACTAGCCAGTATTTTATCTAAGGTGTTAGAAAGAATCTTGTTTGACAGAGTTAGTGTGTTCATCTCTTCTCTGGATAATCAGTTTGGCTTCAAACCAAAGCACGGCACTGACATGTGCATATATGCACTCAAGGAAATAGTCAGTTTGTATAGGGCTAAAAATTCATCTGTCCTCATGTGTTTCATTGATGCCTGTAAGGCTTTTGATCGAGTGAACCACAGAAAACTTTTTGATAAATTGAAGAGACGGGGAGTTCCTCAATACATCGTGAGGATTCTCTCTTACTGGTACGCTCATCAGAGCATGCAGGTTAAATGGGGAAGTAGTATTTCTGCCCCCTTTGGTGTCAGCAATGGTGTCAGACAGGGTGGGATTTTGTCTCCAATTTTATTTAATCTATATGTTGATGATCTGTCCATGCAGCTGAGAGCCTGTAACACTGGGTGTATATTAGGTAAAACACTGATAAATCATCTTATGTATGCAGATGACCTGGTTGTTTTTAGTCCAAGCAGTGCTGGGTTACAGGATCTTCTTAATGTCTGTACTGAATATGGTGTGCAATATGACATAGAGTACAATGCTGCTAAAAGTGCTGTTTTGATATGTAGAACCAAGCAGGATAAACAGCTAAATTTCCCTTTGTTTAAACTGGCCCAAAAAACTCTTGAAATTCATAAAAAGGTGAAATACCTCGGTCACTTTATTACTGAGGAAATGAATGATGATGATGACATTTACAGACAACGATGTAAGCTCTATGTGCAGGCAAATACTATTGCACGCAAATTCAGCTTTTGTTCACTTCCAGTTAAAGTGGCTTTGTTTAAAGCGTATTGCACACC
>NW_027051891.1:0-15590 GCF_036321145.2 Pelmatolapia mariae
TACAGTGAATTACAATTGGACACCATCCAACTGAGGCACAAAACATGGACAAAGTAGTATGACAAAGACTATTAACAATTATCAAAGCTAAGAGCCTGGTCCAATGTAATAAGTACATTTCTGACTTTTGATTGAACCAATGATGGCCAAGATTGTTGATCACAGTGGCAACAAAGCTGTCAAGAGCACAAACAAGAACTTATAATGATAATGATAACTGATAATTATTTTTGCAACATTCTGTGAAGAAATAAAATGTATAACTGGATATCATGTCATATGTAAGATATGTGACACCTTTAAAAATGCCCAAGTCTCTCCAAATGCTAATAAATACAGTGCAAACACAGCAGGTCCCAAAACAGAACCTTGAGGCACACCACAGGACAAGATAACAGATGAGAAGTTTTCAGCAATGATCAATGTGAGGATTTGGATGATGCTGTTAAATCAAAAATGTTCATCTTTCCTCATCAAAATTTCATTAGAAATTCTAAGAAGAGCAGCTTCTAAAGAGTGATGATGATAAAATCGAGAACTGCATATATCTTTGTTGTTGTTTTTTTAATGCAGTGGCGTTTGATTCACATTTGGTTACTAAACAGCTGTGAATAAAGCAATAAAACACTTTTAAGTCAGTTACATGTGTCTGCATGTAAACTGTCTGATTTCTTTCATGGCAAACTTCACATGTCTTTATTGTCACACTCATCAACTCTGCCACCTGATGTTATCATTATAAACCTGTGATGGACGCTAATGATTCTTTAATTAATTAACTCAGAAGGATGAGAAAAAAGGAGATATGGTCGTTAACTTACTGTTAGGGAGCAGCATTTTTGACATTAATGCTAATTTCTCGATGGAAAAATATGAAACAGCTTCTGAACACAAGATTTCTTTTCTGGAAAGTCTAAGGAGGACATCTAGATGATGTTTAAGATTGATAAATAATCATTTCAACTGGCTATCAAGAAAGGCTGCTGGCTTGTTTGTTTGGATATTCTTTATCTTTAGGTTTTTTTTAACATTTCCACATTACTTCTTTTGAGTTCTTTAAGATTGATTGGTATTTATAATAATAAAATTATTAAATTATGCACACTTTTCAGTAACTGGTGCAAGATAATGTACAAACGTGCAAACTTTCTACTCCAAAGCAATCAAAGTGTCTTCCTAAAACCGCCTTTTCTCTACCTTGATGATGTACCACTTCCACCTGCACTGAGATTATGAGATGCTACTGCTTCTCTTCATCTTATCATGTCTCTAAGGCAGATCTCTAAATTATCAACGATGCATAGTGACAACTGCAAAGCCCATTTCCAAGCAATCCCTAAACTTCATGCTGGAAGTTTCCTCCAAGTTTTCCCTCCAAATGGGTTTAAATGTCAACATAGAACCACCATAAAACAATTTCCAGCTGAGGATAGTGAATAGAATTCCTCTTTAGGACACTCTTTTGTCAAACTTTAATTATTTTTAAGCTTATTTGATAGTGTTGTGAGGGTGCAAGTCATGATTTTTTTCATTATTTTTAAATTGAGGTTTCTATAAATGTCACCACAGAAGCAATATCTGTAACTCAGGTGGAGTGGTAGATATGCAGACGCACCTGTCAATGGCGCTGCTTCCTCTCTTGGCTGTCGTGGTACGACCGGCTCTCAGTTCACCGTTCATCCTGGCGTCTGGAAAACAAACCGTCAAATTAAGTTAGACACTGAGGCCTGGTGTCTCAGCACCTGACCCGAGGAAGACGGTAATGGAGTTAGACATAAAACACTGCCTGAACCCACAGCTGACACACACACACACCTGTATTACTGACAGTACACTATCCATCACTTTACGTGGCATTACACTGACATACTTTCCTAGAGACTCACTCTTACTTTGGCCTTAAAGCAAGTCTACCAACATTAACTAAAGCCATAAGCCACACACAGCTCTCACACAGCACTTGCACGACTCCCAAAAGTAAATTAATAAAGAAAAAATGTACCACAAACAAAGTGCACAGCTACACACCCTCCCTGTACACAAACACACACACACACAGCCCCAGTGGGCTCAGCCGGCGGCCCTAACAAGTGGCCAGAGAGACTAATTGGCTTCCATCTGTCAGACTGGAGTTAATTTTCTCTCACATTCATGCTGCTTTCCTCCTATCAACAACAAGCATGTCTGTCAGCCAAAGAGAGCACAAAAATGGGGTATGCCCTAACAAAAGGGAAGAAGAAAATTTGATTTCAGAAACCATTGTAAACTCTTGTGCTGGGCTGTTACGTCATGCTGCCGTGATAAATCTCTGAGGTTGTGTCTGGAAGTTACAGTAAAGAGAATGGGCTCCAGAAAAATTAGAGAATTACTCTCCTGAGCAAGTTTCATAAACTGAAAGTCCTCGAGAGGCCTGGAAGTTTGTAATGTTATGAAACTTTGCACATGTTCAGTAGGCATAAATCTGCAAAGGGGAAAAAATTGAAACCTTATCCTGGGGCAAAGTCCTCCAATTTGTTAAGTGTTTTTCATGGATTTGACTAGCATTTCTGTTTGTTTCTTCATACATACAGGACACACACAGTTTTTATGTCGCTCTGACTACAGAAGTTGATACTGAGGCTCTGTCTTCATCCATTTAGATGGGAGCTCCCCAAACAACTGCCCAGACTTATTACCAAGATGGCCAGTACGACTTTGAGTTAAAAAGTTGCAATCTCTGGGGTCACTGAAAGTTTCACTTCCATTTCACTTCTTAACATCCAAAAAGCTATCTGTAACCATGCAGGTATGCTTTGGTTTACATCTACCTCATGAGAGAAAATTTCTCAAACAAGACTCACTGGCTGAAAAGATGCTAAAATATACCCGACTAGCATTTATTTTATCTAGTCGGGTATATTTTATCTTATTTATCTCAAAGTTGGAGATGCAGCATTGTCATCATCTAGACCAGGGGTGGGGAATTTCAGGCCTCGAGTGCCGGTGCCCTGCAGGTTTTAGATCTCACCCTGGGTCAAAACACCTGAATCAAACGATTAGTTCATTACCAGGCCTCTGGAGAGCATCAAGACAAGTTGAGGAGGTAATCTAGCCACTGAAATCAGCCGTGCTGAGAACAATTTAAACTCCAATCCTCGTCCGCTGAAACCCATTTCACATCTGAATGCTAAGCTGACTCAGAAACCACAAGTTTATAATGCATCAGAACAAGCAAGCTAATGTACAACAAGTTCACCATAACGGAATTTACATGGATACACCTAAATGGTTCAAACTCTTTATATTATATGCATTGTGTGGCCATATATATTTATTGCCACACAATGTATTCACATAGTAACTCAGATATTGAGCTTATGCTCTTTGCATAAATGCCTTTTTTTTTTTCTGCAAACGTGCTACAGTCAGCTAACTTTTTGTTCATGTGCTGTGAGGTGGAAAATTTTGGAGTGATTTACAACTTAGGAGTAGAGATGTGGGCTTTTATTTATTTATTGCATGACAGGACACTAACGAGAAGGTAAATTGCAGAGACAGCTGCAAAGCACACAAAGCTAGTTGTGAAGAACCCAGAGTGGTGTATGCAGTCTCCAGCCCAGGAGCCAGAGCCTGATTTTCAGTAGGTAACAAAGCAGTGATGAGCAGCCTTATTTCTACAGTAGAATCAGTGTGGTGATCACAGTGGAGTGCTCTTTAGATTAATATTAGAATGAGTAGTATAATAAATAACTTTTTGTCTAAGGCAGTACATGACCCTAACCCTATGTTTGTGAGAAAGGCACAACTGGCATTTTGAAACAAATGTGAAGTTTTTGATGTGTCACTAGGAATTCATATTTTTTTCATTCCCCCCAAGTTCAGATTTGGTCTTGGCATTTATGATGAGGTGGTGACCATCTGGCAATCACTGATCAGGAGAGAAAAATGTGTGTTCCCCAGCCAGTTGGCAGCCAACATGAAATTAAGTGCTAAAGCCACATTTACTGTATTTACTTATTTAGGCCTAGACAATGTTCAGTGACCCCCTGAAAACCACCAGTCTAGGGGAAAATGTATATTCTAAGACTGGTTGGTGATTGGTTGCAAGAGGTTGCTGGCAGTCGATAGCGTGATATTGGTTGCAAAGAAGTAAAGTTTGCTACACTGAACACCTCCTTGCACTTGCATTGGTCGCTAGCAGATAGTCATGGTGTCCTATAGTTTGCATGGAAGACAGACTTTCTTTGAAAGCCACTGCAGGCATCAGTCTGTCAAATCCTATTCAGAATGTAAATATTCTGCTAGACGAGGCAATGGCTCATGTAGTTTGGCATTAAAATCTAGGAGAAGCTATCACTGTGTTGAGAAATCAGACTGTTTTATATGAACAAAGACAGTAACATGGAGGCAGCTTGGCTCATGCTAACTGCTAACTGAAGCTTATCTTTCCATGATTAGTTGCTGTTGTCATGACAATTAACTAAAGACACCTAAGTGTGAATCTAGTCTAAGTTGTTAGATGCAAGATATTAATTGTTGAGATTTTTCAAACTAAACTGAAGAGGTGGTCAGCTCGACCAACATTAGCATACATGGAGCTACGCCATTGTTTCTACGCCATTGTCAAGCTTTTTTCTGTTGCTGTATTTTTGTAAAGTATCTTCCTTCCAAAGTATTCCTCTGGGTTTCTTTCTGTCCTCTTTCCTTCAGATTTGAACCATTCAGGCACCATTTGGGTTTTGTAATTGAAAGCTGAGAGCAGACTGTCTCTCACGACCTCCATCAGCGCTCCATATTCGGCTCCGAGGACCCCCCGCATGTCAAACCATGTTTGGTGGGACAGCAGGTGGCCCGTCGCCTCGCTTCATCCCTCTCTCCCTGCTCGTATCGCTGACAGTCTGCGGCAGGGTTGTTTATTGCTGGCACGCCGGATGCAGCTTGTAGGACATTAGTCTTTTAGTGCGAGGTTTATGAGTGCCGTCACTCACCATCTGTTAACTGCCGGGGTGCCTTTAATCGTTCCCGCCACCAGAGATCGATAAGGCTGCCAGGTCGCCACAGTGCCTGCAGCGCGCTGAACGGGTGACTGAGTGATTACAGCTGTTTCATTGCTTATATTGCATTGCATTGTTTGGCCGGCACATAAGCTTTATAGGGTGGAGACAGAGAAGAAGAGGAGAAATGCGAGACGAGGGATAGAAGAGAGCGATGACAAGATAATTTCACACTCTCCTGGTTATTGGTTTTAAGGGACGAGCTTTTCAGAGTTTGGCAGGAAATCCAGAGCAGAGCAGAGGGTGGGTGCTGGCGTTTGGATGAGGCCAATAAGGCTACTTCTCTCTGTCTGTCTGTCTGTCTAAGTTTTTAAAGAACTGTCAGAGAGCGTCCGTTCGCTCTGCAGTGATGATGATGGTCTGTCCGCCTCCATCAGATTCACGAAAAACACAACATTTATCAAAATAGCAACAGCAAAAAGGGCTGTGAAAAATGTATACTAGGCTAACTAACGCCGACATTTTCTGTGGAATGTGGATGGCTGCTTCAGCAGTTAAATCAGTTTATGACCCTTTATCAGCAGAATACCTGTATCTGCATTTTAAACTGATGAATCAACTGGCCACTTGTATTGCACTCAACATTAATCAGAAGCTTGTGTGTTGCTTTTAAAACAGTCTGAGGCAAAACACAACTTAATACCTTTTATAAAATGCTTCAAACTTAGTAATAAAAGGTTTTAATATAATTCTAAGAGAAATAAATGAGGATTACAGACATGATTTTTGGTGAGGAAAAGCGCATAAAATTACTTTATAAAGTTGGAATGAAATTCACATCTTTGAACTCTTGGGATCAATAGCCACTTTTGATTATTATTATTAATATTATTATTATTATTTTACTCATTTTCACTCACTTTGTGTTTATACATCTCTCCGCATTTAATCATTATTTATTTTTAATCTCTGGTTCTCTTCCACAGCATGCCTGCTGCAGCTGGTTGGGTGCAAGAGAAGCCAGATGTTTCTTCCTGTTAAAAGGCAGTTCTTCCCTTCCACTGTTGCCAAAGTGTTTGCTCATAGGGGCTCATCTGATTGTTGGGGTTTTCTCTATTTTCTCTGTATAATTTTAGGATCCTTAGCTTACGATGTAAATGTAACAAATTTCCCACATGTGGGACTAATAAAGGTTAACTTATCTTAAAGCACCTTGAGGCAACTGTTGTTGTGATTTGGTTTTATATAAATAAAATTGGAACTGTTTCTGCTAAGCCTTAAAACTTTACTCATCAGGTCGAATCAAGTCTTTAAAGGGGACCTTTTGCTTCTGGTTATTTCCTGTCATATATCTCATGTTCCAGTGCTGTTCTCTTCTTTGTCTTTCGATTGCTGCCTTTAGTGGTTGCCAGAGCCAATTCATCTCTCTCTGTCTCATCCTATCCCTAGCATCCTCCTCTGCCTCACCACCCTCTACATGTCCTCCTTCACTACATCCATAAATCTTCTCTGTGGTCTTCCTCATCCATTGTCCAACACTTCCGCTGTCCCTCCTCTCCAACTTTGTCTCGAAACCGCTCAACCTCAGCTGTCCCTCTGATGTACTCATTTTTAATCTTGTCCATCATGATCATCCCAGTGAAGATTTTAACATCTCCAGCTTGAAAACTGTCTTTGTCCAAGCCATATATCCTAGTAGATCTCACTACCATCTTGTAAAACTACAAGTTGGCTGTTCATATTAAATATGACCAATGAGGTCAGTGTAT
The DNA here is from genome assembly GCF_036321145.2 of Pelmatolapia mariae. Classification (NCBI taxonomy): domain Eukaryota; kingdom Metazoa; phylum Chordata; class Actinopteri; order Cichliformes; family Cichlidae; genus Pelmatolapia; species Pelmatolapia mariae. Next base: position 6,743 of record NW_027051891.1, read on the forward strand.
GTAGAGTGATCTCTCTGAGTCAAAAGCTCGAGCTGCAGACTGGTATTTTATTTTATTGACTCTGGGATGTCACAAAAAGGGGAAGTACCTAATATGGTCATCTCAGGAGCAGAGCTTTGGCTCTGAGCAGAGAGACCCCACCCACCAAATGTCCAAGCCTTTAATCTGCAAGGGTCAGCCAATCAAAAGACTAAAGAGAGGCTGGTACCCCAGGATGCAATGTCTCTGAGATACTTTTTTCTTCACACGACTTTAAATCACACCAAGAGCATTTCAAAAGTGCCGTGTTTAGTCTGCACGGGGTCTTTTATTTTGTGACTTGATGAAGCTTCTGTTCATATTTTTAGTGACTGGAAGTGAAGAGCCTCTTCTGCCTGCACCAAGGCCCAGCATAAAGACAAGTGTGAATCCAGTGAAGCAACTTGTGTTTTAGGACAAAAAACTGAGCTGGTTTTTGGTTTTAGTTGGCTTCATCTGCGGATGCACCCACTGCAAAAATTTATAACCCAGGGTAACTATATCAAACTTTAGATAGTTTCATATTTTCAGTGTATTTAGTTTTTCACACCTTTCAAGCCACTGGAAGAAGATGAACTGATTTCAAATAGAAGTAAATCAATTTATGTAACTGTTATCCGTCATAAAGATGGCAGTTTATGAGAGATTAGGAAAATATGGTGGGAATGGCTGACACATACCAAGCTGACTTTGATGTTTAGTGTAATCTGTGTGATCATATACAGTGTTGAATTGCTGACTATTCCGCAGTATGTTGCTATCGTACTGCCACATGAATTACCTTAAAGTGACAATATGCGTACATTACTGTCTACATACATTAGAAAAACATCCTCATTCTATACGTGACAGACAAACGCAGCCATCAGCGCCCATCTGTCAGCTCCTTAATGTCTTCCAGGAAGAAATAAAACAGGAGCTTCTCATCCACAGCGTCAGTCTGGATGATCGGTGTGCCGATTACAGATCCATTCAGTTTCCTGTTGCAGCGATCTCCTCATCTCCTCTGCATCCTGCTTTCATTAGTTTGTGACTTTATGTCTCTGATGTTCATCCTGCTGCACTAAAAATTCAGTGTCACAGCTCAGGCTTTCAGAAGATGGTTGACGTCTTAAACTCATTTATCAAAACCGAAAAAGTCACATTGTCGTCATGTTCTCCACCCTGTGTTAAACTTAAACAAACTTCATGTGTCCTGACTTCTGCTTTATTTTGGGATTTTTTGATTTAATGCCTTCAGCATCTGTTTAAAAGTGTTACTGAGTCCCAAATATTTTAGAGATGATCACAGTCTCTTCAGCCATGTTCACACCACTTTTACAAACTGTGACACTGATCTGTCAGTGTGGATGGTGAGGATGTTACATGTTTTTCAAGGATGAATAAACACAACCATGAGCTTAACTCTCATTAATTAGTTTTGAGTCCTAAGAGGAGACAAGATGATTGGATCTGTTATGATTAGATGAGTGTTTAACAAAGAAAAGGACCTCAGAGTCACTGCCCCTGTGCTGCTGTAGTTAGAGCTTTGTTCTTATTGCTGGAAAGAAGTCAGAAAAACAAAGACTCAAAGGGGACCCACAAGGACCAGACAGAGGTGCAGCTCAGGGGCGTAATTTCCAGGGGGGTTAGGGGGTTATGACCCCCCCCAATAATCAGACCCAACCAATATAACACCCCCCCCCCCCAAATAAAATTATGAATTATCTTGCATAAATATGCTGTTGATTTTCTTTACTCGTTTCAGGTTGCATGTTTAATCATCTGGAAATTTACCAAGATTTATTTATTTATTTAGACAGACATCTTGGTGCAGCTCCACCAGAGTGAACTGTTGTTTTAGCGTCACAACACTTTGCTTATGTCAAAACTGCTGGAATTTCCAATTAAAGCACCAGGCATCCATTTATGCCTGACACACCAACATGCATGGTTAATGCTGAGAAGGAGAACATTTTAACCCAAACAGTGACCATTTCCTGAATCTAACCAGGTAGTTTTCAGGTCTTAAACCTAGCCAAAAGTCAGATTATAAAAAAGAAAGTTTGATTTAAAGCCTGTTAATATAAATGAACCTGTTATCTCTGGGTGGGTGCGTCAAAGCAGAAACACCAAAGGACGCCTTACCTGTGAGTCAGAGACACCAGAGACATCTGACAGAACAACAGCATCTGAGGTCCTGAGATCAGAACATGTTGGTCATTTTCATGTCTTTTTGTGTCTCCTCTAAGGTGAATGTTAATAGTATTTGATATATTTTAGACTCACACAAACAGTTTGTGTCAGTCTGGCTGAGGCAGACTGTATGTGTTTGCAAAAGAGGACTCAAACGCAGACCAAAAACAGAACGTGATGTGGATTAACAAAAAACAAGCCGTTTATTAAGGCTAGGAAACAAGGTACAAACAAAGGGCATAGGTGAAACTAAACAATAACCTAAACTGGGTGAACTAAAACTAAAACATGAAAAAACCTTAAACATGGTGAACTGACATGGATACCTGAAGTCATGACGTGGATGAGCAGACGACCTGACAAGGAATAACTGAAAACACACGGAGTAATTACACACAAGAGGCTAATGAGGGAAGTGGGAACACATGGGGAAACAGCTGACACACATGAACATAACGACGTCACAAGGGGAGAGTAAAACTAAAAACATTGAACATAGGAACACAGGACCCCTTCAAAATAAAACAGGAAATATAATGAGGCGCAGACATGACAACCTGAACTTGACAACATAAGACACAGATATGAAACACATGAAGGGCAAGGGAGACTTAACAGGGGTTGGAAGACACAAGGGGAATCTAATAACAAATGAACTAGAAAACCTAATGAGCTTAACCATATACTATAAACATCAAAATAAACTAAAACTCAAAACACTGGGTCATAAGACCCAGGATCGTGACAGTTTGAGTACCATCAGGAGGTATTTGAGTTTGTTTTCTTTGACATGTGGACAAGAAGAGGCTCAGACAAGCTGAGATTCTTCACTGCTGTGCAGTGATGGGAGTAACGGCGTTACTAACGGCGTTACTTTTTTCAGTAACGAGTAATCTAACTAATTACTATTCCTAATGTTACAACGCCGTTACCGTTACTAACAAGAAAATGCGTTGCGGTCGCATTACTTTTTTTCAACAGACGGTTGAAGCTGTGTTCAGCTTACTGCATCTTATATCAGTTGCACGGAAGTAGCTGTAAGTAATCTGGGCGCTACAGCTCTAAGCAGCTGCGGGCGCTCCCGCGGACAGCAATCACTTTCTGTCCGACCATCACTTTTTGGCACAACACCTGGAGCTAAGGGGGCAAAACAATCGCATGAGTGCTGCTGTTTGACTGAGGAAGATTAAAGTAGTCGTGGTAAGCCAATCACATGACCACTTCAAGATGACAAAGCAACAAGGTGATATATACCAGTTTTTTTAAATTGTGTTGATAGGCCACGTAAAACCATGATGTAGATGATAAACAATATATATGTGGCGTTTTTTTTCCTCAATCGTTTCGTCTCGTCTAACATCTAAGGACAGCGCTAGCAAGCACTCTCTGCTTATGAGCAAAAAATAAAAAAACAAAACAAAAAACAGCCCTTTCGTGTTGGTGGAAAAATGTACCATGTCGACCAATCAAAAAATGATATGGCAACATGACATTTGGTTGTTTAGGAAGAGGGGGACGTTTAGGAGTGACGGCGAGAGAGAGAGAGAGAGAGAGACAGCAGAAAAAGAGAGAGAGTAGATACATATTGAATGCAGAACAGCTGATTGTTATATAAATAGTTTGAAATGGTTATTAAAAAAAAGAGGGTAAAAGATAAATGGCTGCAAATAACTTTGTTGTTTGCAAAACTTGAGCATATGATTTTAAAATTGACAATTTATATTTACATTTAAAGTTATGAAATATGATTCAATAAACATGTTTGTGCTGAAAAGAATGACACCAAACAAGGCAAATAAATAGTTTTTAAAGGTGAAATGTGGAGGGAAAATCAAAAGTGGTTAAAAATGGCCAATTATACCCTGGACCCCAGAGGGTTAAACATTTTTTTAAAGTAACATAATAGTTACTTTTCAAGTAATTAATTACTTTTAGAATCTTGTAACTCAGTTACTTTTTTGAAGAAGTAACTAGTAACTATAATTAATTACTTTTTCAAAGTAACTTGCCCAACACTGCTGCTGTGCCGCCTTTAGTCATACCAATCCTTAAAGATTATGATGCTTACATAAAAAATGTTATTTTTTTACAAAAAAATGTTATTAATTTCCATGTTCACGTTATTTTAACAGTAACCTAGTTTCTGTCTGTGCTGTGTCAAAAACGTTCTGCACCAACAAAGCATGTTCGGAAGCTGAAATCAGCAGCAGACCATATCCACGATACTTCTTGAATAAGTTCACATGGGCACAAAAAACACATCCTGACTTATAAAAGCTGTAAATGACTGATTCCTGATTTTGAGAAACAGCACTGTGTTTCTGAATGCCGTCTAACACCTGCACAGACACCGATTCAGACAAGTGATGTGACAGCATCTCACTTTAGAGCGATGAAGAGGCACAATTTAGTCTTTCAGTGAAGAATGAGATCAAGCACACGTATTTCATGTCCATCAACACACTCACACGCTGAGACCACTGTTCCTCATGTAAATGGACTGGTTTTTACATGTCACTTTTCTACTCGAGCACTCAAAACACTTTTATACAACATGTCACATTCACTGCTTCACACACACATTAATTCAAGCATTTTTTTTCTATGTCTAAGTGCTTTATTTCTATCTATCATTCACACACATTCACACTCCAATGAACACATCAGAAGCAACTCAGGTTTCAGTATCTTACCCAAGGATACTTTAACACGCAGACTGAAGCAGACAGGAATCAAACCATCAACCTTCTGATCAGTAGATGATCTGCTAAACCTCCTGAGCCACAGCTAAAGCTCTTTCAGCCCACTCCTCACATCAGTGTAAAGGGCAAAGCGTCTATTTTCAGTCCTGCTCTTGCTCCATGAGTTGTTTCCATCACATGAACACTTGGTCACACCTGAGATGCACACCTGCACATCACTGCACTCCCGGTGAACCCTAACCACATCATTCTTCACTCTCTCAAAAACACACTCATGTAACTCTGTGTCTGTGTGTGTCTGTTACTCACATCGGTCTTGGTGGCAGCCGCTCGTCAAATGGGTCATAGCAAGAGGAGAAGGAGAGGAGGAGAGAAATAAAACCAGAGTGTGAATCCTCCTCCTCCGAGAGAGAGGCTGACTGCTGAGTATGGCAGTGGGTTGTACCACCTAACAGCAGAGGGATGGAGGAGGCAGGACCAAATTATTTGTCTGCGGGAAAGCGGGGAGGAAGAGTGAGTGCGCATGCAAAAGAGAAAGATGTGAAATCACCGCTTCAAGTGTTGTAGAGAAGGACACGCAGAATCAGTGGAAGCCGTCTGGAATGAAATATTATTCAACATTCACATTTCACTTAACTTGTACTTTAAAGTTTAAGATGTATTTCCATTTGTTGTGTACCTTTAGCTGTAACAGCAGGCAGGTGAGCCTCAGTGTTTGGCTGATGGAGATGTCACGCCACCTAGTGGATGAAAGCAAGGTTGTTGAAGGCTAGCAGAAATTGAAGTGCATGTTTGTTTGCCTGTTAAAGCAAAACCCTTTGTTCTGCAACACTACTGCATTCTGGGAGGAGGTGATCGCAAACCAAAAGGGAGAATTATTATTTGAGTTTTGTAATTATTCCCCCACATATATAGAGAATGCATTTTCTAGACAGAACAAATATGATTATACTGAGCCAGAGTGCAGCTGGAGAGCTGTATTAATTACAGTTTGATAGTAAACTGAAAGATTCAATTCAGTTTATTTATACAGCACCAAATCACAACATAAGTCACCTCAAGGCGAGAAAAATCCAACAATCAAATGAACCCCTATGAGCAAGCACTTTGGTGACAGTGGGAAGGAAAAACTCCCTTTTAACAGGAAGAAACCTCCGGCAGAACCAGGCTCAGGGAGGGGTGGACATCTGCTGCGACCGGTTGGGGCAGGAAGAGGAAGACAGGATAAAAGACATGCTGTAGAAGAGAGCCGGAGATTAATAACAAGTATGATTCAATGCAGAGAGGTCTATTAACACATAGTGGGTGAAATGAAATACTCAATGCATTATGGGAATCCCCCAGCAGCCTACACCTATTGCAGCATAACGAAGGGAGGATTCAGGGACTAATAAATGTAACATCACCCATTTTTCAACATCAGCGTTTTGGCTGACATCATGTTTTGTGTTTTGGAAACCAGAAGTCACTATTTTAACCTCCAGATGATATCCACATAAAAAGATGTTCCAGAGGTTCCAGGGGCTCCAATTAGCTGAGGTGAAGCCTTGCAGTTAGCAGCTGGGTCACCATCCACCTGTCAATCAAAGAGGTCACACCTCTAATAATGCAAACTAAGCTGTTTTTTGTAGCCAGGTTAAAGATGGTTAATTCTGTTGTAAAATTTGGACATTTTAACATGGGAGTCTAGGGGAACCAACTCACTGCTGGAGCTTCAAGTGGAAATTAGAGGAACTGCAGTTTTTGCTTCTTCCAATGTTCTTCTGAATTAATGTTTCAAGCCATGATCCATCTCAGAGTTCAATGTCTTTAAATTCCTAACAGGAGGATATTTATCTAAAAAAAGAATAAATAGGAGATTTAACTCTAATGTGTTGATGAAATCAAAGCCTGCTTCTGTTTCATCGGCCCTGCTGGCCCAACCCAGCAGTCGCCATCTAACTCATCTTTAATTACAAAATACATTAAATGGTTTCATTTTAATTAAAGCTGTCCTTTCCAATTAAGATATGATGATGAGGAGAGCAGGGCTGTCTCCTGGGCTGCTTTATTTATCTTGGAGTCAGCCTCATGTCAGCAGCTGGCTAACGGCCTCCCCACATGCATTTCAATGAGCAATTACCCATCAGACCACAAGAGGTGTGGGATAACACACAAGAAAGGCTAAATCTATGGACTAATTTAAAAATCAAATGTGTTTGTCTGTAGAGAAGCTGCAGATTTTTAAAAAATCTGTTGGATTGACGCTCAGCTGGAGCAGTTTTATTCATTTTGTAGCTGTGATTCTTGGCCGGAATGGGATGAAGCCCCACTATAGGCTAGAGATGAGTTGCTGTCCCAAGTGGAGGAGTTCAAGTAGCTCAAGGTCGAAGGTTGGCGGAGTAAAAACTCATTCTACCTTCCTACACTCAGCTTTAGACAGAAACTCTGGGCAGTGAATAAAGGAACGAGACACTTTCAGAAACAAGCAGGGGAAATGAGCTCGCTCTGAAGGGTGGCCAGGCTCGGGGTGAGGAGCTCAGTCAATGAGGAGGACCTCTGAGTGGAGCTGCTCCTACACTGAAAGGATTCAGTTCAGCTGCTTCTTCATCTGACTAGAATGTCTTCCAGGTGAGTGTTTCAGGTATGTTTAAATGGAAGTGAATCAGGGGCAGAACCAGGCAGATGATGTCTCTCAGCTGGCTTTGGAAAACAGTGTTCTGCCAGAAGAGCCGGAGGAGGCAGTCGGGAAAGCCAGAGCTGGGCATTTCTTAGAAACTGCTGCTCCTTTGGATAAGCAGCAGAAAATGGATGCATGGATAGATGTGTAAAATTTTCCATCCATCCATCCATCCATCCTGGGCGCACCAGTCTCAATGGATGGATGGATGGATGGATGGATGGATGGGCAAGCCAAAAGATATAATCTTTCCAGCATTTCTGGAACTGCCTCGTGGTCTTCCTTCCAGTAGGAAATACCTGGAACACTTCAATTTAAGTTTTTGTTTTCATTTCATTTAAAGTTTCATTTAATACTTTGCTGTCTAATAACGGCCTTTATTGCAGTTAATAGCATGAACAGAACAACCTCAACACAGGAGTTAAACCATCAGCACTGCTGCAATGACAATTCAAGTAACTGCTCTATAATGAAGGTCTAATTAATATTTATTTTTTTACTCGAGCCAGAGATGCAGTCCATTTTAATCCACCTGTCACTCTACCTGCTGCTAATCTCTCTGCTGAGTGGAGCCAAATAGAAAATATGCAAAATCACACCTGCAAAGCTTTCTCTCTCTTCTCTCACACACACACACACACACACACACACACACACACACACACACACACACACACACACACACACACACACACACACACACACACACAGTCAGCATGCAGGAGGGAATCTGCAACATAAGATAAAGTATCCAAAAAAAAAAACTAAATCCATAAATTATTTGATTCTACTTACAGAGTTTAGAAATGTTTTTAGAAATCTGAAATGTTATAGAAATAAACCAAAATGTACAGAGAGATCATAACATGTTTTCATCTGTGAAGGGTTACACTTCACAGGTATCAATGATGGGATAGTGTTAGTTTTTATTAAAATTAACACAAATTATTGTAAGAAATTCCACCGTAAGTCCCCAGCCATTAACATCTCTCAAATCATTAGCAACCCATCTATTTAAGGTTCATTTAGTTTAAGTTCAATCCTTTTTAAAGAAGTTTTGCTTGTTTGGAGCCCCCGTAATGGAAAAACTGTAATCCTAATTGAATCAATGAAAAGTCATTTGCGAGCTAATATTATCCAGTTTTTGAAAATGTACCTATTTAGGCTTGTGGCAAACAAAAGCCATTACCAACCTCTGGTAGATTGATGGGGACCTGGTAGATGTCCAACAAACTTACTCCACTATTCATGTAAAAATTCAAAAAGAAATGTTGGTGGGGGGGGCTTGGGGTTT
>NW_027051892.1:0-24196 GCF_036321145.2 Pelmatolapia mariae
CGACACTATATATCAAGTCCTCTAAGAGTACCCGCATTACATATTCAAACATCAAGCAAAAGTATCAATAATATGCGTGTTTTAGCTGGGACTTTAATATTTACCTGCATCTCTCTGTCACACACACCTTTCCTTTGAGCGTCCAGACCTCCCGTGTCTGAGAGAGATGGAGTTAGTGGGTATTAGGAACTGCGTGAGCGCATCCATGTGCGTCATTGAGAATGTGACAGACTCAGTGATTGCATCGATTCTGAGAGCTTGTTGTTCTCATTCCTGATTTTTTTTAAGGCACAAATTTGCCAATGACAAGCCAGCAACCGTCTTTGTCTCTTTATGTCTGCACGGATGCTTAGCAAAACTCTACCGCTTTGTGATAGCGGCCAAATTCTTTTAAATTAAATTTTCTATCAATCTTTACGCATTTTTATGCAACTGCAGCAAATCTCACTTTACTTGGTGTTTTTCCTCTTGTGTCCCACTTAACTGTTCATCAGGCATGTCACGTGTGTATTATGCAAAACACAGAATGGCAAATATTGAATGTTCAGTGTGCACTTTCGGCCCCGTGTGCCTGACGGGCCCACAGACACGGGTATGACGTGGGAAATCGCTGTCATCACTGCAAGTCGAGATAACGGATCTGAGTTAATTATTGATATCATCCCAAAATGTTATCTTTATCATATGAGGTTATACAACAGCCAAATGGGACACGGGGTCTCTGGAGGGGACGTGAGGACGAGCGAATATATTCTTGATGTATTCAACATCAGGTCTGTTTTTCAGTGTCCAAGATTTACTGCTTATCTGATCCCATAGGAATCCAATAATAGAGCAAAGCTGGAAATGTCTTTAAACAGTGAGCTTTTATTTGTGTCTCTGGCAAAAGAGGGGAAAAAAACAACAAAGTTGATGAAGTCTCATGTCAGGTATTCAGCTTCTTCTTAACTGTATTAAATTCCTATGGATCTATTATAAGTCGATGTAAAAACATATTAAAAAACTGTCCAATTGTATGCTAGTGCATGCATTTTTCTCCACTATAGGCTAATTTATCAAACTATATTGTTTGATTTGCATATCCAAATGGAGGCAGGATAGAATAAGTACATGTAAGTACATTTAAGTACTTAGTACTTTCATTTCCATCTACTTTAAGAATTTACTTAAAGTAGATGCTATGATTCAGAGAAAAATATTGCATTTTAAACAACATTATATATTGGAGTATTAGAACTGTAGTTAATGTAAAAATAAGAATGAATAAAATGTAACCCATTTAAAAAATGTCTATGTGTGTGTGTGTGTGCAAATATAACAATTTTCTGTTGTTTTTTTCTAATAAAAAAGTAAGTAAGCATTTTAAAGTTGTATGTAATTGGTAATTCATTAAATTTACTTTTATGTCATTTCAGCTTTTATCGTTTTGTTGTTTTATTGTCTAAACTTTATTCTCTTCTTTCCTTTTTACTGTTTTAGTAAACAGATTAAACCAGGGATGTCAAACTCATTTTACATCAGGGGCCACATACAGCTCATTTTGTTCAGTAAAACTACATGATAAATGTGTATAATGACAGAAAGACGTATGGATAGTTCATTGCACTGCCCTGTAATTATAAAATATAAAGTTTTTTGTTAGTTTACTGTGAATAACAGGAACTTTCCCATCATTTAATTGTTTATTATTTTGGTGTAGGATGAATGACAGTGAGGGTAGGAAGTCTTTATCAATAGGAAAAGCTGTAAAACATGAAAATACTGAACATACTTTTTAGTATTAAGTTTAAAATCGATACATTGCTTCACATTATCTGAAAACTGTCCACTTGGCTGGATTTGAGTCTTCACCAGGCCAATTATGGCCCTGGGGCCTTATGTTTGACACCCCTGGATTAAACTGATGAGCCCCTTTTAATATTTGCATATGTATTTTTATCTCTGCACCTACTGTACCTTTCATTTCTGCACATATAGTATATTTTATACTGCATATGTGTTATTTATTGTTGGTTACTGCTTTCTTTTCTTTAAGCACTGATGTGGGACAGTACACCAATTTCATTGTACTGTTGTACAGTGCATGACTGTGCAACGATAATAAATTGCAAATAATGAGTTAAAAGTGTTTGTTTTCTGTTTATTTTCTTTTAATTGAGATTATTCTGAATATTATTCTTATTGTGTGATTTTTTAAAAAAAAAAAAAAGAAAGCTGAGTATCTGAGTAAAATGGAATAAATCTAAGTCTTAGTCTAAGCGGAAGAAAATGGTCATTAGTCAAGTATTAAAGGTACATTCCAGTAATAGAACATTTTTAAAAATGAACCAAGTCATTTTTTTTACATTTACAAAATTTTTATTTAAAAATATTTCAACAGTCCCAAAAATACTTTTAATGACATTGAAAAAATACATTACTAATACAGTTAAAATACTATACTGAAGTCGTGAATGACCGTCCAGGACAAGCGTCATTATCGTGTTGTCGCATATTCAAAATAGTTCTTTGTGAATGTCACTGGGCATCCCGGATAGTGCTTTCACTTAGTGTCACACAATGTTCAAGGTTCAGTGTCCAAATAACACAAAATGCATTTTCCTGTTGATCTCAAAGCTTTTCCTGAGGATCACGTGGCCGTGTGGATAAAACAAGCACCAAAGGAATGTGTTTTAATAGGAAGAGATTTCCTTTTCATTAGTCTTTGTGATATGAAGTTGGTGCTCACACTGCCTTTTTGTTGTGCTGGCTCAGAGATCGGTTCACGCAGTATGGGATGATACTGACAGTGACCAGTGGCACAGTGGCACTCTTGCAGAATGACAGCAGGTAGAAGAGGGCAGCGGTATGTGTGGGAGGCTTGAAGGAGTCAAACAGGTGCAGCAGGAGCAGAGAGCTGATGATGCATCCTGCTTTGACCAACGGGCTGCTGCTCTTTTTGGTTTCGGTGTAGAGGGGGGAGTGCAGGCCCAGACCCAGGCCAAACAGCGTGCCCATGTTGCGGAGGAGGCTGGCAAAAGGCGTGGTGTCCAGGTGGACCCACTCTGGTCTGATGCACCACTTCTGGGCTTTCTCCATGGTCCACAGCAGGTCCACACCCAGAGCTTTGAGCAGCACATAGAAGCCAACAGCGAAGGAGGTGAGGAACAGAGTCGTGTAGAAATACTTCTTCATGCTGGCGCTGTAGATCCACTGAGTTCTGTTAAAGGCCTCAGCCACAATCATACCTAGAAAACAATGACCCACATTAGGAAAGCAGAGGCGAACATTTTGCGTTACTTATCATACCACTGCAGGCTTAATAACTGACCATATTTCTGACTATATATTTTACTGAACGACTGAGGCATAGCCAGCCATTCACTGAAACTGTAAAAATACTCACCTGTGATAAGACCAGCGATGACCTGGTGGGGGAAGTGGGCAGCAATAAAGACCCTAGAGAGGCAGACACACACCTGGACCCCACAAAAAAGTGTCCACAGAAGAGCCTTCAGATACCTGTTGAAGTACAAATTCACACAGCTTAGATTCATTGATTTCCAGCAGCTCGAGATTACATGAAAGAGAATCTTTTGAAGCACTGTGACAATAAACACAGTTATTCTTCTCTTATCATGAGAACTTCAGCTGCCTGCACGTCAAAACAACCCGTGTTTAACACCCTGTTTTCAATCAATACTTCTCAGAAGTCAATGATCAACCCCAGCACGAAGAGATAGTGTGTCCAGAGCGATAAGCTCTGAATGGAGAAAAATGGTAAACAACACCAAAATCGGCAGGGCCAAGAAAGGAAAAATAAAGTTACAGACTCACCACTGACTGTTTGTGGATTTGTTGCTGGTCATGATGGCGAGGATCGAGGTCACCAGGGTGTAGTAGACTCCTGCAGCTCCCATAGCATGGCCAGAGGGGCTGCCTGGGTAACACAGACAGAGGGAGGAAGGCAGTTATTAACATGTGGGCCAGAGCAACCTGCACTGCTCATTCATTCACTGTTGTTTTTAACCTAAGTAATAAATGAATGAAAAAGATAGCCACTATTTTATTTTAACTTTATTTTAAACAACTCAATAAGCTCATATGTTTGGCTGCGGTCCAAATAACCTAACTGCAAATAACATAACATGCATGTTTATGGACTGTGTCACAGGGGAAACATGCAAACTCCACACAGAAAGGCAGACGGAAACCAGAGGATACAAAAGAAACGTTCTTTCTGTGATATGTACGAATTAAGCACAATATCACCTGACAGCATTAGGTCTTTATCTTGAGGATGAGTGCCAAGATGTAGAACTTTAGAATGATAATTTATTTGATTTGGCCAATTTACTTCAAAGTAAAGTTCAGGCAGGAACACATGCAGAGCGAGAGGAGCTGTGGGCTAATGGGAGTCGGTTTATTTTTACCCTCACGCAAGTTAATGCAGCCGTGCATGAATAGTGGTGTCTCTCACCTGGTCCAGTCTCACAGGTCATTGGGTACTGCTCGATGTGAGGGGGCACGGCGTTTGCATAGTAGGCTGTCTCGTGGACCCACCAGTACGGCCTCTCTCCAAACAGAATCCTGAAGAGGACAGCAGAAACATGCATTTAGTTACCATCTAAAAAAAGCTTATTTCACACGATTATATATCAGTTAAAAAAATACGCTCACCATTTGAACACTAAATTAAGCCAGTCTCCGATCACAGCCACCCAGATCAGCTTGATGCCCACTGAAGCCCGCAGGTGAAACCAAAGGGGGAAGAAGATGAAAAAGGTGTTCCTCAGATCAGCCGCCCAGGAGACCCAGAGAAACAAGCCCTGGGCATCTTTGTAGTTGGTCTGCAGGTAGTGGGTGCTGCTCACCCCGAAACCCTGCACGGCGTCCATCATGGCATTAAGCATCTTAGCGTTAAGAGGAAGAAATCTCAGTCTAGTGATGTGTGAGTGGAAGAACAGAGAGTGCTGTTATCAGCGAGACAGCTGGCTGTTTTTATAGCGAAGGGACCCACTACCCAAACGCATGCACACGCTGATCTTTGGACCTTACGCATGTGTAATAAAACACCGGGAGTCACTAGAGTTTGGGAGGCATGTCACACAAACAAGTTGGGAAGATAACAGGAAAACAAAACGTCAATCGTCTATCTTAGAATCACTGTACAGAGAGAGTCACAGGAGAGAGGGAGCCAATCGATCAGTGGCTGTCCTCCTCAAGTGTGACCCAAATTAAACACTTTGCAGAGAGATTTTTTTTCTGCTGACCCACAGACTATTTTTAAATGTCATCTTCATCTTCTTCAATTTTGTCCACGTGGCTTTGACTTTGGCATTAATAAAGGATAGCCGTGTTTTTCATATTTCCCTTCTTACAAGTGCACATTCTCACTAATAATTTATCAGTTATGTCATTGATTTTTTAGTGAAAACATGCCGCCGTTCAGAATGATGGAGTAAGCCATTTCTATATTACATAAGGAGATCAATGATTAAATGAGTGAGTTTGGGATGAAACAAAGCTGATGAGATAGTTGGTGACAAAACAGAAAAAGAAAAAAAATAGATAGCAGGTGGAACATAAGGTACTGCACTCTTATGAAATAAAGGTCTGGTGGGGACATCTGCACAGATTAGCTCATATTTTGTTCTGTTTCCAGAGACATGTTTATGAAAAGTTCAAAACCAATTTTGTTGTTTCTCACATTGGGGTTCAGGCACAAGTAGAGATAACGGGTCTTTGCTAGAAGTCTGCAATCTGTCCATGGGTAGCTGCTGCTTTCTGTTACGATAGCTTTTAGCAGAGGGGGCCCCCTGAGGTGTAAAGGTTAAGTGACCTGTCTGCACTGTCGCAAAGTTAAACAAACTTGCTAGCCTTGAGTAAAGTCCAGTGGGAATCATTCAGTGGAAGAACGGACAGGACGGCCTCAAAGAGCTTTGCTGAAACCTAACCAAGAAAAAAACCAATAAAGAGACAATATTTTCATAGCATCATCCTCAGAAAGAGGTCTGGGTTGTGATATCATGGATCTTCTACACAGCTGGGGCGTTGAGCTGGCTGTCTATCTGCAGACCAGATATGGCAAATATGAAGGTTTGTTCGATCTGGCATCCACAGTGGCCGATCTGCACACCACGTCTTCTGGTTGTTCCCGATCTGGTTCCACCTGCGGAGGGACACGGCACTCAGGCTCATCTGGGTGGCTGTCATCGGAGACTGGCTCAACTTGGTCCTAAAATGGTAACTGGGTGAAAGAGTCCAACTTGAACTAACTTAAAACTTAAACATTAAAAAAAGGAACAGTTGCATGATTTGTTTCCTGTTTTTTTTTTTTGTTTGTTTGTTTGTTTGTTTCACTGTGGCAGGGTTCTATTTGGGGAAAGACCTTACTGGTGGGTTCATGAGACCAAGTTTTATGGAGCAGGACCGGCCCCTTCACTCCAGCAGTTCCCCATCACATGTGAAACTGGACCAGGTAGAGCTCACGACAGGCATGCGGACCGCATGAAAACTGAATAGAACTAGTCTGTCATAATAGAATGATAAGATTTATCTGGCACAGTGCACAATTAGTCTGATAAATACTCCAGTATATCATTGCCAGATGATAGCTGTAACAATTGGCAACTGTACACGACTTTCTGTGAATGGGTATGACTTTAATGGTGATAAATAGGTAATAAACTTGTAGTGCCTTTTATCTTGCTCCAGTTTCTTTGAGAGATCTCTGTCCTTATACCTAATAGTAGAAGGGAAGGTAACAAGGTGCAAGTGTTTTTCTTGGGTGGGGGGTACTGTAATTTTAAACATGTGTTATGTATGTATTAACGTTCTGGAAACTGAAAAAAAAAAGATAAAAGATAACAACAACTTTCAGCAAAATATGACATATTCAAACCCCCTCAGACTTGGTATTGCGCTTACTCTGGTCACCTGCAAACACAACTGCCAAGTCTGACGAGGATTGGTCGTCACGATAGATGAAGAACCGACTGATTGGTTTTCACTCTAAATTAGTAAATACTAAGCCCAGTTTCTTTCTTTGCAGGAAGTCCTTCAGGTCATGCCATGGGTGCAGCTGGTGTCTGGTATGTGATGGTAACAGCGCTGCTCTCTATTGCAAGAGAAAAACAGTGCCCCTCGTTGCTATACAGGTGAGTCTGTGTTAATACAATCACCTTTTCTGGCTCTCTGGGGTCTTTAGGTTCTGTGCACCTACAATCAGTGTTGTCCCTGTCAGATTTTTGTATATAGGCCTGTGGATGCTAATGGGCCTGGTCGAGCTGGTGGTATGCATGTCCAGGGTCTACATGGCTGCTCACTTCCCACACCAGGTTATTGCAGGAATCATTACAGGTCAGTCCATCTAAAGAACTCTAGTCGATAAAGTGTTGACTTTTACAAGGACTTTGATGTGCAGAATTTTCATAAAAACATTTTGTGAGGGTTGGAAATTAAGTTTACTGAGTTATTATGTAGCCTACAACTACCAGTAGCATATTTTTAGGAGCAAATGCTAAAGATCAAACAAAGAAATATTGTAGAAGAAGAATTAAAATATGGCTCAGGTGTAAATGCAATGGCAAAATTACAAAAATATGATATATATCTTAGACCATTTTTACTTCAAATATTTTTTATTGAGTGTACATGTTACACATTGTCCCTGTTTAATAAACCACCTTGTCTGTTTTCATCTTAGGCACACTGGTAGCTGAAGTTGTTTCCCAGGAGAAATGGATCTACAGCGCGAGCCTGAAGAAGTACTTCTTAATTACCCTCTTCCTCACCTCCTTTGCTGCTGGCTTTTATGTGCTTCTTAAAGCTCTGGATGTGGACCTGCTGTGGACCATGGAGAAAGCCCAGAAGTGGTGCATCAGGCCAGAGTGGGTTCACCTAGACTCTGCCCCCTTTGCTAGCCTCCTGCGGAACATGGGCAGCCTGTTTGGTCTGGGCCTCGGTCTGCACTCACCGTTCTACAAGACAACCAAGATGAAGATTATGAACGCCCCTTTCAGGATTGGATGTATTGTCATCTCTGTATCCCTGCTTCACCTGTTAGATGGATGGACATTTTCCCCTGAAAACCATATGACTTTCTATGCCCTTTCCTTTGGTAAAAGTGCTGTTGCACTTTTGATCCCAACTACTTTGGTGCCTTGGGCTCTCAGCAAGATTTACCCTGTAAAGACAGAAGGCAAAAACTTGTAGCTTTAAGGCAACTGGAGGATTAATGTTCTATATTTACAAGGATTCTTACTTCTCATTTTTAATAGACATGGATTAAGGCTCATCTGTACTGTTCACTGTTTTTTTCTGTTTTAATCTGGGTCTAGGTTAACTCCATATCTAGGAAACTTGCTATAGAGTTTTTGGAACATGTCTGAAGATATTGTGCTGGCTTTGTTACCATTTAGGAGCAGAGGGAAGAGGCTACTTTACTGATTGGAACAATAACATTTAATTGGATGTTACCATTCCCAGAATCTAGACTACTTAGGGACAGAAAAAGGACGTAGACACCCACCTAGCACTTTCAGATAATTGCTGTAAAGCTCACTGATAGACCACATTTGCTCAATTTGACCGTCCCCTTCACGGTATGAGCAGTAAAGGGTAAAAGTAAAACACAAAAAGTCATCTTAAACCTTTGTTGTTGTTGTTGTTTTGGATATGCTAAGCTAAGCTCAATCTTTCCTGGCTCTACAAAGTGCTAGCAGCCTTCTAATTTAGCTGGGTTTAAGTAAAATATGAACATTTTTCTACAAATGTTTTCTACCAATTGTTTTTTAAATGGTCTTATTGGAACTTCTGCTACAATTATTACAATTAACCTCCTTGAAACTGAATAATGGTTTATTTTTGTCCATCAAATTACATTTAGTCATGTTTTCATGTTTAGAATAACTGTCTTTTCAGTGTCTGTAATATTGTAAGCTTCTTTAACATCCACAGTATATATGAGATAAAGATTTTTACACATACACACAGCCACCACCTCAGCAAAAAAATAGTATTTTTTAAACAAATAAAAACTGTTTCTTGTGATCATGTTTTCGTGCTTATTTGAGAAATGCGGTGCAGCCCTGGCAGTTTTCTCAGAATGTCTCAGACTGATACTGATTAATTCTCTGGCCAGAACAACCATTAAATATTAACCAGAGCATGCTCCACTCACTCGGCAATCCCACATAGTGACACTGCCTCGCACCACAGCCATGCGCTTTCAAAGGTACATGAAGGGTCAAGGGGCAGAAAGCGTTGCCGACAACACGTGGGCCTCATAAGGCTTTAAAAATAGAACCTTGTTCAGGTGACGAACTATCGAAGCAGCTTTGGATGTATGGTACTGAGATCAGCAGGATTGCAAACAAAGGTCACTATCATATTATCACAGACACACCTCTATAAAACTGCTAATTACATTGTGAAACTGCAACGTAAAGTACAACTGAATGCAATCATAGGTCACCTAAAGTTGCTGTGGTAATGAGAAAAAGCAGGAAACTGAAGGTGGTCGCTGTGGTAACTTCGCTGGACATGAAGTCCTGCATCAGATAACTTAGATCTCGTAGATCTAAACATCATGGAGCCAGTCTGGGATTACATAAGAAGACTTAATCCACCAAAGAAGCGTTCTTGGAAGAGCTTGGAACAACCAAACTGTAACATAGCTTAATAAAGCAGATAGAGACTGCCATTATATGGCATTGTTTTTGAGAACAGCCCCATGTTATCTTGCCTAAAAGGTTTGACCAGCACTGCACTGTTTTACAAAATAAATCATACTTAATCTTAACAGGGCCCAGTGATTATCACGACACATCCCACCAGCAAACACCAAGTGCCCCTTTTTTGATCATTTTATCTCATTTTCTTCTTACGCTGTTCTAGTTATTTCCGGTTCTTATCTCAAGAAGCTATATGGGAGTTCTTTGTACAGGTATGCTGCATTGCGTTTGCGTGACTAGGAGGCAGGGGGACAGACAACTACGTCAGGGACGTTGAGTAACTGTTTACATTAGTTTACAGTCACAATAGTCAGCTCGCCTTGGTTGTTCTCCTCAATTCTGATGTACAGATCAGATCTTATCACTGTTTCTTGCAACTTTTGGGAAAACAAACATTTTTGCTTCGTTTTAGTAATAAAAAATATACTATATTATGTAGATGGGAGGCTGAGCTGTAAAACTATCGGCTGTTTGAGATTGAGGAGGGTGTTAAAGACACACCGGAGGGAAAATGGAAGAGAAATTAACTTTTGAATTTTATGCATGGCATACCACACATAGGATGCATCTGGGGCAATTTCACTAAAGAAACACTGACATGCAAACTAGGAGTGCTAAGAATTGAACTGTTAACCTGCTGTGCATGACCTGCTCTAATTTTGCAGACTTTGCAGATCACTGAATATATCTTCTCATCCTCACATAACCTTTGCTATATTTACTTAAAGATGCAGCTCTGGACCAAATAAATAAATAAAAAGAAGTGTCGGCATAAAAGGTGCTTAAAAAAACATGCCTCACAAATATGCATAGTCTAGTCTGATCAGTGAAGTCCTTCATGCCCCTTGTCAGCTTTTCAAAGTTAAGAAAAGCATTAAACTTTGGGTATTAGTCTAACTGCAAAGAGTGCAAGTGTGCGAGACTTACCTCTGACATATACAATTCCCATATTATGCCTTAAACCTAAAACTAGCACCAAATTAATACAAACTGAACTAATTAATCAAAACTGAACAGAAGTAAAAACAATACCACAACAATACCAAAGATTTAAAAAACTAATGACAAACACAAAACTGTAACTACATCTCTTCCCCTCTCTCTCTGCCTGCTTTCCCGTCTAACTTCAGTGTCTCTCTATCAATAAAGGCTAAAAAATGGCATAATAAATAATTTAAAAAACAAAACATATGCTTTGTGTCACGGGGCGTTCTCCTGCTAGAAGCAACCATCAGAGGATGGGTCACTGTGGTTATAAAAAGATGGACATGGTCAGAAACAATCCTCAGGTATTGATTACATCACCACCGTCAACCTGAACCGTTGCCATAAGGTAGGCTGGATCCATGCTTTTATGATGTTTGCACCAAATTCTGACCTTACTATGTGCAGCAGAAATGCAGCAATGTTTTTCCAGTCTGTGAACTGTAGCCTCACTTTCCCAATCTTGGCTGACAGGAGTGTTGACCAATGTGATCTCCTGCTGTTGCTGCAGCTCTTTAATATGTTCTTCTACCTGGTTATGACAAGGAGTTATTTTAGTTTCTTTTCAATTCTCTTCTGAACTTTGGCATTTTGTCCTATAGAACTGCCGCTCACTGGATATTTTCTATTTTTCAGTCATCATCTGTAAACATGAGGTGGTTGTGTAGGAACCTCCTAGCAGTCAGCACTTTCTGAAATACTCAGACCAGCCTGTGTAGCATCAACATTCACATTCAAAGCTGCTTAAATGATCTTTCCCCCCCATTCTGATAATCAGGTTGAACTTCAATTGGCTATCTTGACCATGTCTGCATACTTGAAGGTGTCGAGTTGCTGCAATGCAGTTGTCTGATTAGATATTTCTCCTAACGAGAAGTTGAAAAAGTGCGCCTAATAAAGTAGCCAATTAATCTATAATATCATAATCTGCTGGTTAGTTAAATTTTAGGAATCAAGTTTTGAGTTGCTTAACATGAGAGTAAAGTTACCTCAAAACTTTCCTATCTGACACCCATTCAGTGCAATCCCATTAAGCACCACTTGACCTTTAATTTTTAAACTGTGGATTTGCTTTTATATATATTTGGGATGCTGACTTCTGTGTGAAATAAATGCACATGGGACAAAGGATTTGATATTTAAACACACAAAAGTCGGGACCTTTACACCTTGGCTTAAACTAGCAAGCACTTACAAGCCACAGCGACATCTGCAGGTCAAGAGGGAACATTGTATCCATGTCACACCAGTATTTGATGTTTTGCTTCAAATTTCAAAACCAAACAAACAAAAAAAAACCCCTACAACATGCCTCCAAATGTCTTATCAAAAAACAGTCTTTTATTCAATACAATGAGTGCTCCAACATAAAAGAAGCTTTTGACTCATGAATTTTCACTGAAATCATTTAAGCCCACGACTTAAAACTTGCATCGTTTTCATATTTTGTGATATCTACACGTCGCAATGTGTAACATTCGCAGAACAAATTAACAGCATGTTTTGCATTTCCTATGAACCACTGTACTGATGATGCAGCAGGAGTCCAATATAAGACAAAATAATTAAAACAACAAATGGGCAATAATGACAAACCACTTTGCTCTGAATATTTAAGAGCTACAAATGAGGCCGTTCACGAGGATCTGAGGACAAAATGTTTAATTAAAATTAAAAAATACAAAGCGCTTTTTGATATCAGAAGCCCCTTTCAGACATGCACTTTTCAAATAAACAGCCATCTTAACTTTACCGAGCCAGACTGCTTAACATTTTTATTCACTCTGCAAAATCCTGAATTCATGCGGTAGCAGAATGGCATGCGCAGGTCCTGAACGGCAACAAGACCATTTTAATAGTATTTTATCTCATCGGCACCACTTAAATCATTCTTCTGGGATTACTAAACCAGGAAAAAGTTTTATCCTTTCCAAGCCCGAGTGGGAATGACGGGGTACAGCTCCTTGCACATACACAGAGAGGCCCTGCACTCAGAAAGAGATGCAAGTGTGGTGACACTTCACCGCTTATACGGATAATACTAGCTGCCACATATTGCATGCACACAAGAACTTCTCTGCAAATTACGAACAAACATGAGGAACATTAACATAAAATTGATGAGTGCATGACAGACTGCCATCAGTTTAATAGCAATGATATCTGGCGCACGTCTGAAAAGGGCTTATGATCTGTCTCCCCATTTTCTGAGTGAATACTCTTCAAACGGTTTAAAAACAATATTTTACAATTAAAACAAACAAAACAAAACATGTGTCCATCTATAGAAGCTATGTCTTTGTATTGGGCTGTCTTGATTGTATTGGAGAAGGTGAATGTCTAGCTGTAGTCCTGCGGACCAGGGCCCGGCTACTGTAGCTCAACAGGCATGGTGAAGAGACGAGGGGGCAGACGGCGTGGGGTGGGTGGGTGGATGCTGAGACAGCTGGATGAACATCAGTACAAAGCGTCAGCATTACTGCTTCGAGGCCTCTTGATCTTCTCGATGTTCTTCAGGATCATGTCATGTAACGTTACCTGGAAACAAGCAAACATATCAGTTATTCTGCTTTCTGAATGCAGGCAAGTATAAATAGATGCTGATAAATAATGAAGGCCACAACATACGTATTGATTTCTGAGCTCCGAAACGATGATTTTCAGACTGATGTATTCCTTCTCGTCAATCTCGGTTACTGTGCGCCGATAGTCCTCCTGTTTAAAAAAGTTGATTCTATGTTTATTTTTAATTGTACATCTTCTTTTAAATATAAAACAGAACTGCCGAAGTCAGTGGAAATGGGTGCAGATAGGCTGAGTTTGTCATTTCACTAAAGGATAATTGATAATAAGAACTTTCAATTCTGCAACAAGACAATTTTTAATCAACTTTTATTTAACCACGATGCACCTTGAGATTAAAATCTTTTTCAAGGGTGACCGATTCATAGAGTTTTAACAGAAACAGGCAAACACATAAGAGCTTTAAATTCTTCCAGATATACAAACACACTCTGCTTTAAACTCAGCAGCACTTACATCTGCTCCTTTCTGTGAGGAAGAACACTGCCACAGCCTTTACAAAAAGACCTTGAGTGGGCCACTGGTTTGGATGTTAATGATCTAACTGTCAGAAACTGACTCCATGAGGGTGGCATGAGGGCCTGGTGTTCTTCAGTGGGACCTGTGCTCACCGACCAGCACCGTGCAGGGAAATCGACTGAGAACACCAGAACTGGCAGGTCCTCCCTGGCACCCTATTCTCTTCAAATGGGCGCAGGTCTACACTGAGCACATGTGACAGACGTAAAGGAGTTGAAGCTCATCTTGTTTTTTGCCTCTCCAGTGCACCTGCTGTCACTTTCATTTACACCCAAGCACATGATGGTTTTACAATGATTTCTGATTCACAACTGGACAAACTGAATTCCCTGAAGTTTAAACTCTTTTGTTTTAATCTATGTTCTCTTAATTTTCTGCAGAGAAATACTGACATTTTTATTTTTATTGGTTTTTTTTTTTTAAGGACACAAAGTTAGAGCAGTTTGCCAAAACTTTAAATTCTCTCCACACAGGATATAAATTGAACCTTTCTGACAAAAGTAACAAATTGTAAATGAGCAAGGTGTTGTACCTTTGGCGCTAGCTGCAACTGGCTGCTATACATGTTGTAAACCACTAGATGTCATCGTTTACAGCCTAAAACCAAAGACCACATATTTTTTAAAGGCTTTCTCTTTTTCTCTCAATATTTCTTATAAAACCCAAATAGTTATTTTACAGCCTTAAGTGTATAGGTTAATTATCCCAAATGTACAAATCATCTGTAATCCTTCTCTTCTCCTTTTGTTTATATGTATAAAGGAAAAACTCTTAATTGAAAGAAATTGTTTTTTTAAAAAAAAAAAAAAGCAAATAGTTAATTTCTCAGCATTTGATAGACTTTGACATCTATAGTACAGCTTATATGGCTTTTTACTTTCTAGTACTTAAGCTATTCACTTACCACGTGTGGATATTTTGCTATTTTAGAAACCAGCTTTGCCCTTGTGATGTAGTATCTGGAGGTACAGAAGAAAGACAAAGATGGTCTCTTAATATGAAAGCGACTTCACATTTTAAAGACAAATCCCAAAGCTGGGATGTTCATATGAGATTGGGATTTCTGCAAGGTTCTGCAAACCTTGATATCTGGTCGAGGTAAGATGCAGCCTCCCCTTCAACTGTTCTGAGTTCAGCTACTGTCTCCTCCTGGATTGACACCCCAAAGTTGTTCCCATCCTCTATCCTGGGGATGAGGAGCTGAACCCACATTTTAACCTGCAGAAAGAGACAAATATAGATAAGAAAAGAGGATGCAACATCTGACAAGTAAACACTTACGCCAACAGTATTTTAGCTGATGCTGAGCATGTGATAGTCATCTTATAAAAAGAAAAATTCAATACCCTTTGCTTGTTTTCAGTCCCGACTCTTAAATCTGTGCCTTGCTTCTCCTGTTTCATTAGTAAGCCTTCATTTGTCACACATTCCTAGCTTTGTTGTAAGTTCATGGCTCCTTGCTGGGTATGCCAAATGGCCAAAATAACTTACTTACTTAGATGAAAGACTTTAGAGCTCTTACTTACTGTGTTACATTTTTCTATGAGTGTCCTGATCTCGGGCTTGACCTTTTCAATAAGATCAACAAGGTTTGCATTGCTCTTCATCATCCCATCAGGCATGACAAAGACCTTGGTGCCAGTCACTGATAAAGGAGTAAAAAGTTAAAAATACATAAAATACAGACTAAATATTCAGCTAGCAAAACTGTACTTACCCATGTCATCCGCACTTCCATCCTCCAGCTTCCTCTTTTTGGCATTTTGCTGTGAGAGAGATGCAACAGTTACGAACAACTTCTCATCCTTGCCTCACCAACAGTTACTGTAACCATACGAAATCGAACTCTAAAATGTATCCTCACCGCTTCTAGTCCGTCGTGGAGATTTGAGAACAAGATGGGATCTGGCACTGGCAGATTTATGTCTGAGTGAATTTCCTTCAGTTCAGTGATGTTTATGCTTGGATCCTGAAAAAAAATGAGAACATTAGTTGTCAGACATGGTACAAATATAAATATACAGACATGGTAAGAAGAAAGCACATCTGCTGCCAAATCTAATCTATTTCACATGTCAGGACATCAAAAAAGATGATCTAGAAGGTTTGAAAAAAACAGATGAATACAAACACAGAAGAACTACATATGACTTATGTAGTGACATATACAGTAATGTCCAAGACTTCATATGATTATATCATTATGTAGTCAACAATAACCAAGCGATAGGACAGAAGCAGTGTGAGGAAAAACTAAGAACACACCATGATTCAATAGCTTGTAGAACCACCTTTAGCAGCAACAACCTGAATGGTTTTCTGTATGATATCAGTCTCTTACAGGAGGAATTTTGGCCCACTCTTTATATGCTGCTTCACTTCATTAAGGTTTACAGGTATTTACTAATACACAGTCTCATAAATCCCTGCCACACAAAACACCTTATTCTCTCTTTTTCACTCATTCTGTTGAAGATCATTGGCTTTTGTGACCCAACTTTAGCTGTTAAACAGATGGCCTCACATCTGAATTTATTTTAGGACAGAGAGGAGTTCATGGTCGCCTCTGTGACTGGAAGGTGGCCAGGTCCTGTGGCTGAAGAGCCTTCTCCCAGCAAATCTTACAAACAAGCCATACTAGTCCAGTCTTTAATTGTGCTGTCATGCACTTTAACATTTCACATTCTAACTGAGGCCTGTAAAGTCAGAGATATAACTCTTACAAAAATTACATCTGAACATTGTATAGTGTGACCTTGAGTGCGAGTTGACAGTGATTATTACCAGCCATTTCAATGTTTTCCTCTTGTGAGCAACCTACCTCACTGGAAAATGATGGACTTCAAATTGTTTGCTTTTATAGAGATGTTTATGTTTGCTGATGACCAGTTAGGGTTAGGGGGTTAGGGTTACTGGCTGTTACTATTTTAATTCTGGACAACTGATAAAGCAGGGCTCGCAAAATTTCAAAATCCCTGGTAGCCCTTCAGGCAGGCACTCGTCAGTTTTTGGTAGCCCAAAATAAATTTAAGTAGCCCGAATTAAAAAAAAGAGGACAATTTTTTGATTGATGTTTTGTTTCCTTTACAATATTATACTTTAATGTATAATATTGTAAAGGAAACAAAACATCAGTCTAAAAATATTTAAAACACAAATTACAACCATCAACTCAAATATTTGGTTCTAATTGAACAGAAATTTCTATGAGCTTGCAAGAACTGTGTAGAACATGAATCAGTCTGTGTCAGATCCTGAATTTGAAATTTCCACTGAAATCACGGGTAAGAGGCAAGTGGAACCAAGATCTAGGACATTTGCTTTTTAAAGTTTGCAAAGACTGCTAAATTTTGCCAATGGTAGTTCACTCTTTGCAACATAGCACGCTGTTCTAAACAGCTTTTTCAGGACTTCTTGTTATGCTTGGTTTATTTTTAGTATGTTTTTTGCAATTGGTGTTTGTTCTGGGAAAGATACTGCAGACTGAGCAATAATGCATTTCTTGCATTTCTCATGGGTTCTGATGGGGTCTTTCTTAAAATGACTGGTCCCAGTAACAAAGGCGCTTGTCGACTCAGAAATCGAGGGAAACTCACAACACACCCGGCAGAACATTATGTTATTTAGCTCGTCATATTCCAGCCACATAAATTCTTTTGTCCATGAAACCAAAAAAGCTGCGCTTTCCTTTTGCCTCATAGTCTGATTTGTCATAACTTTTCCGTTTTGTGGTAGGCTTTTCTTTGGCTGCCCCTTCTTCACCCTGACCTGTCTTGTTTGACTCTGCAGAACTAAAATACCTGCGTAAATCCATCTGCTTTTACACACGTACTTACATAACGGTCAGCAATTCTCTGCGCAATCAACCTCTATCACATGTTTAAGCTTGCTGCAGGAGATTTCACTTGTCATGTTTGATAGTAAGCTAACGATTGATAAGACGATGCCAGAGGAATTGGTACGCAATTAATCTGTGACTTACCAATCAGTGCTGCTGCTCTCTATACACAGTTCGCGCTATCGCAAAGTGAAAGTGAAAGCAAAAAACAAGCGCAATTCAAACGCGATTTCAATGTGTCACATATTGACAGTGGCTCATCGATGACATAATTACTCAGCTACATTTGTGAAAGAATGCAAAAGCATTGACATATCTTTCCTTCCTATGATAGCCCGACGGGCAGGGCGGAAATGGATTTTGGTAGCCCGACTGGAAAAATCGCTAGCCCCGGGACGTCGGGCTAGCGATTTTGCGAGCCCTGTAAAGACTGACTAACAGATAATGAACTTTAACGCCAAATAATACATTGGAAGGAATGAGTTTCAACTATCCACAAAGATTTAAAATTATGCCAACTTTATTTAGCTGAATGTACAATTAACTGACCTTGAGGAAATGGTCAAGTTCCAGTAACTTCTTTGGGAAAAAATTGGCGACTAGATCCTCTGCCTGGAAGAAATGTGCAGTGTTAGTGGAGTCTTGGACATCACAGTCATAATAGGTGTGTATGAAACTGTGCTCACCAAATATACACATTTAGCTATACATATATAGAAACATCTATATCTGTGAGCTTGCGCACTAGCTACACATCAGAAGGTTGGTAGATTTATCCCCTGTTCCTCCACTACATGTGTTAATGTATCCTTTGCCAAGATACTAACCCCAGTTGTCCCCAATCCATCAACTGGGGTGTGTGTGTGTGGGTGAGTGTGTGTGAATGTCAGATAAACAGTGCTCAAGTACAGATAAAAATGCTGTTTGAATGTGTGTGTGTGTGTGTGTGTGTGTGAAAGAGTGCAATTGGGTGAATGGGGCTTAATAGAAAGTGCTTTGAGTGCTCAAATAGAACAAAAGGTGTATTACCAGTACCAGACTGGTGTTTCCCCCTTTAGTAAGTTAGATTTAATTTACTCATAGCTGGACGCAGGCTTCCATTAAATAAAGAAGCAGACTTTACGCCTTAACTACAGGCCCCTAAAGGCTCGCTATGAGCCAGGATAAACTCTGCATGTATATATTTAATTTACAACGTAAGACAGAGACTTACTTCTGCGGTGATACGTTCCTTGAAAGCAGCGACCTGTAAACACAAACAGACGTACGAGAGTTTGAATACCAAAAAAAAAATACTCATTTTACGACAGTAAACTTTATTTTGGTCCAGTTTTAAACACATGACCGGGTCATCAGTGTGAGAGACAACCTCTAGCATTGGTAACTCAACGCCGGTGTGAACGGCAGCTGGCTGAGTTAGCTAACTTGGTGGCTCAGGCCTTCTTCAGTGCATGTGGTCGTAGTAGCAGCAACCATTTTCCCAGCACAGGGGGCTGTAAATCAAACTTCATCTAGATCCCCGTTACGCTTAGCGCCACCCTGACACCACACCTGGGGAACGGTTTGACAGGTGTACTGCAGTAGGCGGGAAACAAGAAACCGGTTAGCCGGTAGCTGCTCTTAGCCTGGCCTTATCCGAGCTCCCACATCATGCTACTAAATGTGGCTAACATGCTAGCAAAGAACATGGCAACAACAACACGCAGTATAAACTCAACTGGAATTCACAAAAGGCCAAACCTCACCTTGGTTTTAATTTCACTATCCACCTTGAGGAGTGAAGACATCTTATGTAGTCGAATATGAGCAGAACGATTGTCCCAACAGCATTCAATTCACCTGTAAACGTGTGGCTTATCACTTGTCTGCCACACTTCGTGAGCTTAAAGATGACGACAATAAACATGCGACGGAGGCGGTGTTGCGACTGCGCTTGCGCGCAACGTCACCGTCTTTTTCTAGACGCAGCTGACGATGTAAACAAGAGAAAACATCCGAGGGCAGCGGGGCTCACACAGGCCGGGTTTCACGCAAATGATAGCCATTAAGCACCCATAGACGGTGGACATGGGGCTCCCTGTTACTATTAAAGTCAATTTCCGGGGGAACGTGAAGAGGTTTCTGGCTCAGGATATGGATAAATTGGAGTGGGAAGCTGTTGAAGTCTGGGGTAAGCAGCTAGCAGAGTCTTGGCTAAACGCTGGCGCAGTTTAGTGAAAAAGTAGGCCTAGACGTTTTGGCCTAGACATATAAACAGAGCTCCCAAAGGATAATCGATGTTGTTACGACAATAACAATAATGTATTTGTAAATAATATTTTTTAAGCCAACCGGAGCTTTACAAAATATAGGCACACAAGTGAGGACGTGCTCAGTTTGATTTAAGGTTACTACATATGTATAATACAGTATCCAGCTGTGGAGGTCTTTCTCACTGACTCAGACATGGTTCATGTTTTTCCTAACACGTGTGAGGAGAAAAACTGAACTGTTCTCAATTGTTCTGCGTTACTTTTCAGATCAAAGCATCATTTGGGATCAACCACTTTCAAGTGAAATACTTTGATGAAGACAATGAAGAGGTAAGGGATTGTGTACATAGTAGATTTTCAGTGCTAATGTTTTGGCAGAGTCCAAGTTCAGTTTTTAATTTTTCATTTACCTTATATTTCAGATTTGCATAAACAGTCAAGGTGAGGACAATATTTAATTACTTGTTTTCTATATATTTTATGTTGAATATGTTTAGGTTTAGGTCTTCCTTCAAAGGTAAATCACCAGGACTTTGTTAAAAATATATGTAGCCAGCATTTGTTTAAAGCTTGGTTTAATATACTCAAAATTCAAATACATGTTTGATTATCAGATGGCTGAAAAATATCATGAAAAAGCACAAACCTCTGTTAACTAAGATAACAAAGACTCTTTTCCCTAACTACATCCTAACCCATTATGCTTACATGCATAGTCACCCCCTAATGACCTGTTTTTTATTCAGGAAAGCTGTCCAACTGATAGATTCCTAACCTGATATGGATCTATGATAGATAATATTGGCATTCATAACATGTATTGTAGAAATTATGTCAAGTCCTGTCTTCAGAATTTGCTTTGGTGGTACATTTACCTAAATACAGTGGACTTACCAACAGCTAAACCGATGTGAACCATTGAAAGGCCATGCAAAACATGTGGTCCACACAAAGGTGTTAAACAGAGACAAAAGGTAACACAGCAGGGGCCTGGAAGACAACAGTGGGGTGTTAAGATCAAAGACATTTAAATGCACAGGTAAAACAAATGGGTAATTCTATTGTAGGCTCAAACACTCCATGGTGGAGGCAGCTGCCTTTTGGTTACAGGGATTGTGATCAACATCCTTTTCTGCGTTAGTTATAAAAAATGTGTGTCGCTCAAACCGGTTTTGTATGCATTGTGTTGAATACTCACAGCTCTGCCTGCAGGACATGTAGCATAATATGCATAACAGTAAACAATGATGTGTGGAGTCAAGCTGTGTCTTTTAAGTTGTTAACTGGTTTTAAGATACATTGCTGGAAAGTTAATACATTTGGAACCTACATTTTTTAACCCTTACTCCTGGTGTACCCCTACATGAACATATCAAAATACCAGGGAAAAATACAGATTTGAGTCACAAAATGTGAAGTTATTTATTGTTTGTTTGTTTGTTTTTTTCCCCCCACAGATGAATATGAAGAAGCCATCAAGGTACTGTAGCAGTGCTAGGTTTAAACAGAAATGACAGAGTGATAGCTTTTGTTACTGTAGAGCAGTGATTCTCAAACTTTTCAAAAAGAGTACCACCTCATAAAATATATGGCTCTTAAAGTACAGTAGTATAGGGTTACTTAACAGCATATACAGTTTACACGAGACAATTTTATTTATTTTATGAATGTTATTTATTTTAACTGTCATGAACAGGATGTGACAAGTGATAATACTAACAACTGTACTGCATTAAAACATTAACAGCAGGCGGGATATCCAATCTTTAAGTGATGACGTGATGAAACCTGCTTCTGGGTCTAAACTACTCTGCGTTTATTAAGGCTCTTGTGTTTTTGTTGTGTATCTTGTTCTATTTAATCTGAACAAGCCCCTAAAAATGGCATTGATCACTGTCAGCCTCTCTCGGTTATATCACCCCTGTTCATTTTAAAGCTCAGTTTTTAAAACCTTACCGTGTAACTACAGCCCAGCCCATGCAGCAGTATATTAATGACTAACCTCGTATTTTGGATGGATTATCTCAGTCGTTCTCCTGACTGAAGTTTGGTCCATTTACAGCATCCTGCCATGTGATTGCATTTGTCCCAACCCATCGGGAACCCTCACGTTAACTTTTATCAAGTGGAAAAAAAGTTAGCGTTCAGCCTCCAGTTTCACTGTGTTTATATTATGCTAACATAGCTGTGTCGCTGGCCATCATTATGTACCAGCTAGCCCAACTTCAGTAACCCTAAAAACGTCGCTGCTGTTTAGTTTTCTGTCTTCATTTATGTCGGAAGTGATAGCAGAACTATTTTAATTTTTCAGAAATCTTTCAATCAGAACATGGTATATTATTCAATCTTTAAAAAAAATTGGAGACTTCACATGTACCACTAGAGGGAGCCCACATACCACAGGTGGTATGCGTACCACAGTTTGAGAACCACTGCTATAGTATATATCCTTACATAGAGAACTTGCACTGTAAAACTACACTTAAGACATAAACAACACAACTGTGTCCTTAATTAGACTACTAAAGCTATAGAAGAACAAATGGTGAAAATAACAGAATATATGTGCAGTATATGTACTATGCATCTGTACACACATCACGTTGCTACTGTGTGTTCTCATGTCACTTGACTGCGGTTTGCATTCTATGCTAATTCTCCATGCAGAGTGCAGAGAAGCAGGGAAACCAGTTGCACATGAATGTGTACAAGATGAAAGGACAGGCCTGTGGGGGCCCACTGAAGACTGAGGTGAAGGAGCTGAAAGGAGACCTTCGACCCGCTCCTCCTTACCCCTCAAGGGTTAAAACAGTGGACAAAGGCACGCAGGTCACCCCTGAGCGAGAAGCTGTAAGTAATTCTACTCTTCCCCCCAACTTTCTTCTCCCTATAGATTCTCACATGTGCAGTACCTTTGAAATCATTTTAATAAAGTTGGTGCCTCAAGTCAGTTAAGTTTTTGTGCCTGTTGAGGAAAAGGTTTGTGCTTATTTATTAAAAGCTAAAATCTCTGATTTTGTGACTTAACTGAAGAATGGTGTATTTTCATGCAGGTAGCAGTAAAAGATAACAAGGGGAACAAACCAGATGATGAGCCCCCTCCTATGTGGTTTAGATCATACATGGAGAAGGTAAAATTTAACCGCTGCTGTGAAGCAGTAGTTTTACATTGAACATTTTATTTTTGATTTGCGATTAAATAAAATACTGTGCTCTGCTTCTGTTTTTCATAGTTTAAGGATGAGGTGGTAAAGGAGGTAGTAGAAAGAATGTGCAGCGACTTTTCTGTCCAGTGTTGTACCCACAAATCCCCTGAAGGTCCCCCTGAGGCAATTGGGGCTATTGGCGGTATTATGGGACCCAAACCAGGCCCCTCCACCTCGAATGGATCCCTTGGCTACACCCCAAACTGCAGCAGCTGCAACAAACTCACCTCTGAAGGAGCCTACAAATGCAGGTATGCATGAAATTAACTCTAGTCATCACAACATTGTTTTTAACCATTTGTACATGCTTGTTGTTTTTTAAGTAGCTGTGTAAATGTTTACATTAATGTCTTTGTTATTTTCCCCGCCAGCGTGTGCCCATCCTGCATCCTGTGTGAGATGTGCAGACATAGCCATGACCCTAGCCACAACCTCGTGAGAACCAAGACACCTCTCTCCATCCCAGAACATGGAATGTCAGGAGAGTTAAGGTAAACAACCTAATCTGAGGATAACTCTGCATTAATGAAGGAAAATATGAATAGAAACACACACAAAGTGGGATTGTAAATTATTCTTGCAGCTAGATTACTGTAATTAATGACTTATCAATGGGAATTTTGATGATTTTGTTTTTGGAAAATAAACATTTGATAGTCCACAAATAGGTGTTCCTGATGACATTTTAAACCAGGTTCCCAAGGCGAGGAGACAGGACAGTGCGCAAGGCCGAACGACAGCGCCTCAAAGCAGAAAGAAGGCAGCTAAGAGCCGAAGTGAAGGAAATCAAGAAGAAACTGAGACTGGAGAAGAGGGGGCTGCAGTGGAGTGGGCCCTCTACCTCAGGAAGAGCCACTCTGACAAACATGGCCTCCACATCCACCCAGGTCCCTGCCCTGTCCCCTCCTACTGCCTCAGACACAGCCTCAGGTCCAGCCCCAGCCCAAGGTCCCATCCCTGCCCTGGTCCCTGAACCCCAGGCCTCCAGTCCAGAGTAAGAGCCACCTCGGAAGAGCGTCCGACAGTGCTGGGTACCTTGAACCCAGCATGGATGCAAAAAAGTCTTTTTTTCCAAGAAAAGAAATGAAAATATGCCAT
>NW_027051893.1:0-27434 GCF_036321145.2 Pelmatolapia mariae
AAGTCAAAAGTAGTTAAAAATGGCCAATTATACCCTGGACCCCAGAGGGTTAAACGTTTTTTTTAAAGTAACGCAATAGTTACTTTTCAAGTAATTAATTACTTTTAGAATATTGGTAACTCAGTTACTAACTCAGTTACTTTTTTGAAGAAGTAACTAGTAACTATAATTGAATTACTTTTTCAAAGTAACTTGCCCAACACTGGAGATAAATAAAGAGATTTTGACTTTGGACTTTTCAAGGAAGCCATTTTTATTCAGTGTGTTTATAAAAGCCTTATTTTCATGCATTCATTACTACTAGGGAGAACATACATGAAGTTTACAGCCTGGACAAGTTTGAAACCTAAATCAGGTAAAAAGTCTGAGAAATCAGAGAGAAACTCTGTGTAAGGCCCAGGTGGACGATAGATGATAACAAGTAAGACTGGTTTCTGAGTTTTACAGCTGGGGTGGACGAGGCTAAGCATCAGGCTTTCAAATGAATTAAAAGTCTGTCTTGGTCTTTTGTCCTCCACAGTGGAAAATGGCTGAAAATAATAAGGGGCATCACTTTATCCAGCTGATAATGTTATGCTCATCTTTGCAGTCTCCAATATCATTGCAATGCAGCCAGATGTTCATTTTATGTTTTTGCTAATTTCTTCACTTGTTCCTGACATGCTTGCATTTTAAATCCAGTTCCCAAACAGGAAGTGACACATTGCTGTGCTTTTTTCTTTTTTAAGGGGTAGGCGTCCTGAAGAGTGGTACAGGCAGGTACACAGAGAAACCGGTTTGTTCTGGTACGCCCAAACCATCACACTGGCTCCGCTGTGTTTTTGGATCATGAGCTGTCCCACGCCTTCTCCATACTTTATTCTTCCATCATTCTGGGAGAGGTTGATCTTGGTTTTATTTGTCCAAAGAATGTTTTTCCAGATCTGTGCGACACGCCTTCCTGCTGGAAAGTGTTCACTTGGTTCAGTGGATGTCCGGGTCTATTGCTGAGTTCACCAGTGCTTTTTTTCTTTCTCAGGATGGACCAAACTTTAGATTTTGCCACTCCTAATATTGTAGACATTTCTCTGATGGTTTTTTCTGTTTTCACAGCTTAAGCACGGCTTGTTTCACCCGCATGGAGAGCGGCTTTGACCACATGTTGTCTGCTCACAGCAAAATCTTCCCAATGCAAGCACCAAACCTCAAATCAACTGCAGGCCTTTTGTCTGCTTTATTGATAATGACATAACAAAGGAATTGTCCACACCTGCCCATCAAATAGCCTTTGAGTCAACTGACCAATTACTTTAAAAAGAGGGTGGCTAATGTTAAAGAGCTGAAACTTCTAAACCTTTCATCCAATTTGAATATGGATACCCTGAAATGGAAGCTGTGAGTCTCCAGAATCATGTCCATCATATAACTATAAGTGATATATGTTTCAGTGAAAAAAGCCATTCTGACCCAGAGTTTTTCAGACTGAGAAAACGGATAATGAAGGTGAAGAATCAAATTAGTGAGGCTGACTGGTTCCTTGTTTTTACCTTTATTTTCTCTGGTACTGTTGTCTTTGTTTTCTTTTAGCTCTTCTTCAAATATGAGCAACTGTAAGCCTGGTACCCTTAATATTAATAGAGCTAGACATGTTTTAAAACAAGTTCTGTTTTTAGTTTATTTAAAATATTAGGCATTTGTTAAAACTCAGAGAAACTTTCTTCAAGTGCAGCTCATTCTGGAGCTGTTTCCATGCATAAGGGACAAAGAACCTGAGAGCTTTTTTCCCCCCAAACTCAGTGCAAACTCCTGACCTCATCAATAAGAACAGATTTTTGTGAATGAATGTAGTAACATCCCATACTGGATAATTTACAGTATTAGATATAAGGGGAGAAGGTCATAGATAGCTTTATAAATGAACATATAAGAACATCCTACAGTAGACTACAACATACAATGATGAGTAAAACTATTGAGGTTTGTGATGAATCTCAAGGCTTGGTAGTAGACTTCAAGTTTCAAGAGAATTTAAGCACTTTGACGAAGCATTCATATAAATTAGGTCCCCGTAGTCAAGCAATGACATGAAAGTGGCAGACACAAGTCTTTTCTTAGCCTCAAAAGAAAGACAGGACTTAATTCGAACGAAAAATCTGAGCTTCAGTTTCTTTTCTTTTTTACCAGCTGTTTGATATATGACTTAAAGAAGAATCATCAGTCAAAACATGAAAAGTGTTACTAGGTGAAAATTCAAAGAATTACATTTAGTTGATGAAAACAACATTTTTTATTATTATTTTTTTTTACCAATGAGAGCAAATTTAAAAGTGTGTAAAGTTTGTTGAACAGTATGAAAGGGTTGTTGGAGCTGATGAAGTGCCTGCTGAGGTGTGGATCCAATGGAATACATCACAGTGTCATCGGCATAAAAATGGAAATTAATGTTTGATACTCCTTGATCAAGAGCATTAACATATAAGGTGAATAATAAGGGCCCCAGAACTGATCCCTGGGGAACACCTTTAACCACATCAAAGAAGCAGAAGGTAATGTTTGTTTCTTATTGTCTAAAGCTGCAATAAATGATTTTTTACTTTATTAATGCTGCTGTAGTTGTACTGTGTCCTTTTCTAAAAGCAGACTGAACATATGATATAATATCATAATTTATAAGATATTCTTTCAGTTGCTCACTTACAAGATTTTCACAGGAACAGATAATTTTAATATAGGGCTGGAACTGTTTAGGTCACTGGATCGCATCTTATAAATAACAGCAGCAAATTGTCCGGACCAGCACATTAGACAAAGGAAAAACATTTTAGAGCTTCATGTACCTGTGAATCCAAAATTGAACTAAAACCGAAAGATGAACTTGAAACATCACAGAACTTATGGGCATGTTGTTATCAGGGATATTAAGAGAAAAATAGCATGTATGCTATAAGGTGAGCAGGAGTGTTTTAACAAAGGTAGTGAACTCAGCACCTGGATTAGGTTGTACATTGCCAGAAATTAAAAGCAACAACACAACTAAACACCAACACTTGTAAGAATCATGTCGGAAATAAGTCATGCTTCCTAAAAACGTTGTCACTAAATGAACAAACATAACTGTTTTGTAAAACCATTACACTACAAAAAGTAATGATTAAGACTGGGTTAGACTAATGAACCTTTACAAAATCAAAAGCATATGAACCGTCCGTCATGGTTACTTTACAAGATGTTGTCACATTGTGATCCCTCTCAGTTTGCTCAGTTTGGCACTATGGCCGTTGTTCAGGGCGGTGCAGAGTTTGAGAAGCTGACACGCTGTCAAACTGTTGGGTGGAGGAAGCTGGTTTAGCTGTAGGAGAGGTGGTGGGCTATGACAGCCTGAAATCTGCCTCCCGTATGAACGGTGCGATTATTATCTTTCTTGATATTGTGTCTAAGGTTAATTATTTGGTGGAAAGAGGTGTCGTTATTCATGACACCTTTGTGCCCGTTCTCCCGTTGGTCAGCCCTGCTAAAAAGGTTACCATCTCAAATGCGCCTCCTTTTACTGTATTAAAAATGAAGCCAAGGAGCTGTCCCGGTATGGCCACCTCGTTTCGCCCATCAACAACAACAACAACAATCTTTATTTATAGAGCACATTTAAAAACCAGCGGTATACCAAAGTGCTTAACATAAGAGACAGAGAAGTAACATGAGTATTATAAGGCCTTAGCAAAGTATCAAATATACTCACAGGTCAATGCCACTAATACACAGAGGTAATATAAAATGCATATCAAAATAAAAACATAATAAAAGCACAAGCCATAAAAATATGTATAAGAAAAAAGAGAGTAAGTCTAAAAGTCAGGTGCGAGCATTAACAAGCAGGAAAGGCAAGATTAAACAAATAGGTTTTTAACCGTGATTTAAAAGATTGGATGGAATCAGACACCCGGATCGCAATCGGAAGGTTATTCCACATCTCTGGTGCAGCCAGGGCAAACGCCCGGTCACCTCTAGACTTCAGCGAGATCTAGGCTGCACCAAGAGTAGCTGAGTAGATGATCTTAATGCTCTGGCAGGAACATACGATTAAGGAGTTCCTTAAGGTAGCTCGGTGCTGTGTTGTTGGTAATTTTAAACGTAAGCAGCAGTATTTTAAATTGGATACGGTATTTGATGGGTAGCCAATGCAGAGGTCATCTAGAACAGGAGTGATACGGGCAAACTTCCTAGTTCTGGTCAGAATGCGTACCGCAGCATTTTGGACTGTCTGCAATCTATGAAGGAGGGCAGAATGAAGACCAAAATAAAGTGAGTTGCAGTAATCCAGCCTCGAGGTCACAAAGGCGTGGATGAGCTTTTCCAGGTCCTTATGCAGAACATACTGCCTAGCCTTAGAGATGAGACGGAGTTGGTAGAAACTAGATCTAACTACAGCAGACACTTGTTTATCGAGTTTGAATGAGCTGCCAAGCAACATGCCCAGATTGCTAACAGTGTCAGAAAGGGAGCTGGTAAGGGAACCAAAGGCACCACGAGGAACGTTGCTGCCAAATACCACGATTTCAGTTTTCTTATCATTTAGGATAAGAGTGTTTGCTAGGAGCCATTCTTTGACCTCGCGCATTCACTCTTGGAAACAGTGCAAGGACAAAGCAAGATCATCATTTTGTTCAAAGTAGATCTGTATATCGTCAGCATAGCAGTGGAAAGAGGTCCGGTATTTCTCAAAGATTGCACTTAGAGGGAGCATATACAGTGAGAAAAGAGTAGGGCCTAACACAGATCCTTGGGGCACGCCACAGCAGACAGGTGCAGCGGAGGAAGAGCAAGTGCCCAGGTTGACCGAGAAGAACCTATTGGAGAGGTATGATTTAAACCAATCAAGGGCAACACCTTTAATGCCTACAGTATGCTCAAGCCTCGCTAATAAGATGTTGTGATCTACCATATCGAAGACCGAGGATAAATCCAATAAAACTAGGACCGCAGAGCGTCCATTATCAGCAATTAGAAGAAGATCGTTAAGGACTCTAAGCAACGCTGTTTTGGTGCTATGATGTGGTTTGAAGGCAGACTGGAATTTATCATTAATGTCGTTCTCATCCAGGTACGCCTGGAGTTGTAGAAGAACTATCTTCTCAAGGATTTTGGACAGGAACGGGAGCTTAGAGATCGGCCTGTAATTCACATAATCATTATAATCAAGGTTCCTTTTTTTAAGAACAGGCTGAACTATAGCATGTTTAAAAGCTGATGGGACGCAGCCAGAGAGTAAGGAAGTATTCAGTAGCGATAAAATACTGGGTCCAATTACATCAAAGCAGTCCTTAACTATGCGAGATGGGAGAGTATCATGTATAGGTTAGTGTTGTTCAGTTGTTCAACTAAACGCTTGAGAGTAAGAAGTGACACGGGCTCAAACTGATGGAAAGTAGACGAACAGTCAGGGTAAAAACAGGGCTTGACATTAAAGGAAGTGAAGACTTAAGAGATGAAACTTTATCTAAGAAGTGATTTAAAAATTAAGATAAAGATAAAGGTTTCTTTGGGGTGCAAATCTGTGCTCCTCAAACATGTAGTGTATCACAGGAGGCAGGTTTTTATGATCCTCAAAGACACCGCTGGCGAGCTGAACCCGTCTTTCAAGATAGAGGGTTTCAACTACATGTGTGAGAGCATGAAATGTTTTGGTTGTGGTGGAGAAGGGCATTTAATTCGAAACTGTCCAGAAAGCCCAAGAAACATGCAGCCAGCAGATGTGTCACGGGTTGCCAGGGCACGCCGTGTGAGGGCAAGCCGTGTAAATATGTAAGAAAAAATTGTGTATGTGTCTGTTCTGTGTCCTGTGTACTGTTTGTTTGTATATGTGTCTTTCTGGCTGCTGTTACAACCAAATTTCCCCTTGTGGGACAATTAAAGGATTATTCTATTCTATTCTTCTGAGGATGATTTAGGACCCAGGAAGCGGCAGCTCTGGTGCAAGTGAGTTTAATAAACAAAAATAGATACAAACAGAAATGGCGAGGGTGAACATGAAACTAAGAAAACCTAAACTGGGCAAAACTAACTAAACAACCCAGAAATCAAGATGCAGGGAGGCACAGGAAAATAAATGGGAAGACGGACGGAGAGGGCTGTTTACTGAAAGTTAAAGTCAAATATGAAAATGTGAATTTGTTTTTCTCAATGTACATGCTCGACTAAAGGAGTGGACAGAATGGGTTTTTATCCTCCCTATTCTGGTATTTTAAAGAGTACTTACCTACCTAACTAATAAATGGGTTGCCAACTCCCAGCAAAAATATTAGGGAACCACCCCCCACCCTTAATCGATGTAAACTTTAATTTAATGCAAGTGTAAAACAAATGCACAGAAATCAATTATTTTTCTACAATAATTAAATAGATTCAACATATTTCTTGAACAGAATTGCAGACTGCACAGATGGTACCTTCCCAAAGGAAAAAGTACTACAGCTTACTAGGGTATATTAGACTTAATAGTTACTATATACAGTAATGGACTTCTATACATTTAATCAGATGACCTCTTTTTTTGTAAGATTCAGATAATTATTTATTCAAAGTTTTTAAATTACATATAAAAGAAAAGTATTTCTTTGTGCCCCCCTCTCCCTGTTAACGCCTGTCCCTGTTTCTCCCTGTCTTTTGTATCTGTGTTTCCGCCTTTGGCTGAACACACCTGCAGAAATCAACCACCTCTCCCAGATGATCTGATCAGGAGGCCGCCACATAGGGTGGTTCCTGAGGCTCATTCTTTGTTGAACTTTGCAGTTAGTTCAGCGCCGGTTTCTTAATCTTGTGTGTATGTCTTGCCTTTTTCTCATGCAAGTAATCCCATTGTTCTTTTCCTCAGATACAGACCTCTGGATTTTTCCATGCTCTGGAGTGTTTGGAGAGACTGCCTGAGTTGAGTGAAGAGAATTGTATTGTTTGGACCCCTGCAGCACCTATGGAGGCCAATTGCAGCCAACAATTGCAGCCAACAGTCAAAAACTGATTTTTAAAGGTACCAAAGTACAAGCATTTGTATGAAGTATGTTTCAATAAGGCAGTTTAAATATGATGTATGAGATACAGCCAGGGGCCCAGGGTTAGGCTGAAGCCTAGACAACAATAAAAGTATCATTATTAGAACATTTTCTGGTAAACAAATACGTACAAGAACTAGTGTTATAGCCAACAACACAAGCAGAGCTTAAGTGTCATGGTCTCTGTGTCTCCTTGGTGGACCTAGGTTTCAGGCTACATGTTGTTTTTAGTTTGTGTTTCTCTCTCCCTCTCCTCTCTTACCTGTCTGCCTGGGCGGAGCTCAGCTGGGCTCCGCCCTTGGCCCACGCACCTGCCGTGAATCTACCTGATGACCTGGACTCCTGGGCTATTTAAGCTGAGGCTCAGAAGGCTTCTTCACTGGATGATTGAGTTACTCTTGTCAGTACAGCCCCGATAAACCCTGTTTCTCGTGTGATTACTCTGTTTATTTTAACAGCAGTTCTCTTGTGCTCAGGTTCTCGGACTCGTCTGTACACCCGATCTGCTTCCCTGGTGGCGTGGAGTGGAGTGAGAGTGAGTGACCAAACAAACGTGTGGGAAAACAATACGAGGAGCGAGGGAGCGGAGCGTGTTTTGGACTTTCTCCCCTTTTCCCCCCGGACCGTTGCATGCCCCCTGCCCTGTACACCGTACATACTTTCACGTGGTGTTTTGTAAATAAATTGACGACTGCTATTCTAGTTCACCTGGTCTGCGCCTGAGTCCATTTTCACCTGCGTGACATTAAGTTATCACAGAGAGAATGTGAACAATAAAACCTAAAAACAAAGATTCAGATTTAATATCTGTTGGGGCAATCTGTGTGTTGATGGGTTCATGGCCTTAAGTGGTGTGTAGTGTCTGTGCTGCATTCAGCTGTAATGCAGGGTCATCCTGAATGATTTTCCAGGAGGCTCATTATAACCCCATGACAGGGCATATGGGATGTGACAGACCTCTGGAGCAATTAATGCCCTGATTTTATTGGCTGGGCATTCAGGCAGGATATGCACCAATGGTGCATGCTCTGGGGGAGGGCTGAAACCTGCTAGCAAGGGCTCTGTGGTCAGTGTTTTTCATCTTTACCTGGCTAGTGGTCAAGGTATCCTTGGCTAAAGAGCAAGCAGATTTAAGGCAATTTCTCATTTTGGCAACATACTCATGTCCAAACACAGGTTCAGCAGGACTAAACCCTAATGATTCTTGCACTGCTTCATGCACAGCAAACTACAGAAATGGGATACCTTCACTCCACTTCCTGCCTGTATCCAGACAGTGTTTGTGGAGCATGGACTTTAACGTCTGGTGAAATCTTTCAAGTGCTCACTGACTTTCAGGGACTTGGCAACTTTATAAACATGACAGGGAGGACAGTATAGTGCAACATCAGATTTGAGTCCTGGCCAGAAAAGGTGTTTGAGGACTTTGTAATGAGTTTTATTTATGCCCAAGTGCCCTGACAGTGGATGAGCATCTGTTAAAACTGCCTACAAAATGCCACCAAAGAAGGTCACAGTCTCTGAGGATTGGATAGAGGAGATTAAGAAATCTCTAAATTTTATGTCAGGAGAGCTTTCTAATATCTCCAAACAACAGAAGTTGCTATTGGATATGATGGGACAGGTTAAAGAACTGCAGAAACTAAATGAAGAAAAGGACAAAAAATAGCCCTACTTGAGTCCCGAGGGCAGATCTAGAGCAGTACATCCGTATGAATGAGTTGATAGTAAGTGGATTGGAGACAAAACAGAGATTGTATGCCAGAGCTGTAGTAGCAGAGGAAGGTAGTGAGCCTATAGAAGTTGACATTGACAAATGTTCTTTTTTTTTCAGCTGCAAGGGAATAACTATTAATTAGTAAATACATTGCGACTTGCCATTTTCTGCCTTGAAAAAATAACAGTGGAAACCATCTATAATAATACACTTTGTGAATAGAAAATCAAAAATGGACCTACTAAGACAGGCTAAGAAGCTGAGAGGAACCTATGTCTACATAAACGAGGATCTGACAAAGAAAAATGCTGACATAGCACGACAAGCATGAATACTAAGAAGACAAAACAAGATTCAATCAACATTTGAGGGTGTTATGAGGGCCCGACATCCACAGGTGGGGTTGTGCTTACAGCCCAACACCGTGCAGGACGTTTAGCATTTGCCAGAGAGCACCAAGATTGGTAACTTCGCCACTGGTGCCCTGTGCTTTTCACAGATGAAAGGAAGTTCACACTGAGCACATGTGACAGACGTGACAGTCTGGAGACGCCGTGGAGAACCTTCTGCTGCATGCAACATCCTCCAGCATGACTGGTTTGGCAGTGGGTCAGTAATGGTGTGGGGTGGCATATCTTTGGGGGGCTGCACAGCCCTCCATGTGCTCGGCAGAGGTAGCCTGACTGCCATTAGGTACTGAGATGAGATCCTCAGACCCCTTGTGAGACCATATGCTGGTGCGGTTGGCCCCGGGTCCCTCCTAATGCAAGACAATGCTAGACCTCATGTAGCTGGAGTGTGTCAGCAGTTTCTGCAAGACGAAGGCATTGATGCTGTGGACTGGCGCGCCCATTCCCCAGACCTGAATCCAATTGAGGACATCTGGGACATCGTGTCTCACTCCATCCACCAACTGCACCACAAAATGTCCAGGAGTTGGTGGATGCTTTAGTCCTGGTCTGGGAGGAGATCCATCAGGAGACCATCCACCACCTCGTCAGGAGCATGCCCAGGTGTTGTAGGGAGGTCATATGGGCACGTGGAGGCCACACACACTACTGAGCCTCATTTTGACGTGTTTTAAGGACATGACATCAATGTTGGATCAGCCTGTCGTATGTTTTTTCCATGTTAGTTTTGAGTGTTACTCCAAATCCAGGCCTACATGGATTGATAAATTTAATTTCCATTGATAATTTTTGTGTGATTTTGTTGTCAGCACATTCAACTATATAAAGAACAAAATATTTAATAAGAATATTTCATCCATTCAGATCTGGGATGTCTTATTGTTGTATTCCCTTTATTTCTTTGAGCAGTAATATGAAAAACATATGGACAGTACCAAATGATATCATAAATAATGGATCTGAAGGATTGGAATAACCAAATAACTTCCAACTTAAAACAAATTGCAAATGGTTTTAATGACTTTTTTTTGCACGGGGACACGTCTGGCACTGCAGGATGTGAGTACTTGGCGGTGTAGTGTGTTACTGATGGTGGCCTTTGTTACTTTGGTCCCAGCTCTCTGCAGGTCATTCACTAGGTCCCCCCGTGTGGTTCTGGGATATTTGCTCACCGTTCTTGTGATCATTTTGACCCCACTGGGTGAGATCTTGCATGGAACCCCAGATCGAGGGAGATTATCAGTGGTCTTGTATGTCTTCCATTTTCTAATGATTACTCCCACAGTTGATTTCTTCACACCAAGCTGCTTACCTATTGCAGATTCAGTCTTCCCAGCCTGTTGCAGGCCTACAATATTGTTTCTGGTGTCCTTTGACAGCTCTTTGGTCTTGGCCATAGTGGAGTTTGGAGTGCGACTGTTTGAGGTTGTGGACAGCTGTCTTTATACTGAGTTCAAACAGGGGCCATTAATACAGGTAACTAGTGGAGGACAGAACAGAAGTAGTTACAGGTCTGTGAGAGCCAGAAATCTGGCTTGTTTGTAGGTGATCAAATACTTATTTTCTACC
This sequence comes from Pelmatolapia mariae, assembly GCF_036321145.2. Taxonomy (NCBI): domain Eukaryota; kingdom Metazoa; phylum Chordata; class Actinopteri; order Cichliformes; family Cichlidae; genus Pelmatolapia; species Pelmatolapia mariae. The sequence continues at coordinate 10,719 of NW_027051893.1, forward strand.
ATAATTTGCAAATAAATCCTTTAAAATTCTGACAATGTGATTTTTCTGGATATTTTCCCTATTTTGTCTCTCATAGTTGAGGTATATCTATGATGGAAATTACAGGCCTCTCTTATCTTTTAAGTGGGAGAACTTGCACAATTGGTGGCTGACTACATACGTTTTTGCCCATGTAAGCAGAACATCACTGACACTGAATCCAGCAGAGTGATGATGGTGGGACAGTTCAGAGGTAGAAATAAATCCACTATAGGACATGCAGTGAGACAGCTAACTAACATGTAGGTATATCAATGTAGTTGCCCCTCACTGAGGCTGGTTCAGGTGGAGGTTTCTTCCTGTTTAAAGGGAGTTTTTCTTTTCTACTGTCACTGCTTCACAATAAGAAAATAAAGTAAGAATAGAAGTTGATTTGTTTCTAATGCAGGACTTCGTGTCTGTATGTAGTATTACAGTACTGCAGTGAAGGATCAGAGTACTTCTGCTGCTGTTCAGCTTTACCTGGTAACTGATGACTCAGTTGCTTCTGATTGGCTGCTTGCTGCATTAATCAGCTCTAAATATTTATTTATGTATTTTTTCAGACTTTGTGTGTGGACAGGTGATTATTATTAATGTGACTCAAACCTGCAGGCTCCACTCAGACTGTCAGACTGGTTAAACTGGTTAAACTGGTTTGGGACATTCCAGCCTTAAACTCTGACTCTGAGTGTGGATCCAGCAGGGGGCATCTGACTCTGTTTGCCTCTGTTGCTGTTCACATACAGTCTTCTGCCTGTAGTAACAGCTGACACATCAGGAGCTGCTTTTTTGATTGGCTGCTGGCTGAACAGGAAGTGAAAGCACAGAGAGAGCGGGGACTTTCTGAGAGTTCAGGTGACCGATGGTAAACTTCAGAGACGCTGCTGCTGTTTACATCATGTGACTCAGTTCTCAAACACAGATGCCTAAAAGTGTGAGCTTCATGAAGCTCGCTGTTCTCTGAAACTGCAGCCAGTCTGACCTCCGAACTTTTAACAACTGTTCAACTCTGGGTCCTCAAAATCAGTGAAAAGCAAAAAACTTCAGCCAGAACTGAACCCAAAATCCAACACGTGTGTGATAATCTCAGACTTTAGTCATAGAGACATAAAGAGTTAAATACTATGACATCTCTGAACCTGCACAGTCTGTAACTGGATCAAACAGAAGAGGATATAAAGCTGCTGTAGGACCTCTGGATACAAAAAAAACTTGAAAAAGGAACTGAAAAGGAAGTCGTCAGTGGAAAGAGGCTAAAGTTGGCTCCACTTCCACTTCTCCATCCACCCAAACATCCATCTATCATCCATACATCCACCGTTTTGCTTTCTGATTAAAAGCCTGTTATGTTCTTTAGTCACAATAAAACCATGATGTTTTACATTGAAAGATAAGAGATAAGATAAGATAAAACTTTATGAATCCCTCGGGTGGGTTCCTCTGGGAAATTCGGTTTCCAAGAAAGCACAACACCGATAGAAGTTAGAGTTACAGAATATTATATATATATACACATATATAAATACAGAGACATATATAAATAAATATACAAAGGGGATAAATAGAATAAATATGAATAAAAACAAAATAAAAATACAAGTGAAATCGCACATTTCAAGTATTGAGGTCTATTGCACCGTTGACTATTTAACAAAAGTATTGCACAGAAGGTATTGCACAGTGAAGTGAAGAGGCACTACAGCTTCGTTGTTCCCCCCTCCTTTGTCCTCCCTCTCCCCTCCAGAGAGGAGTTAAACAGTCTGATGGCGTGTGGGACAAAGGAGTTTTTAAGTCTGTTGGTTCTTGTCTTTGGGAGAAGCAACCTGTCACTGAACAGACTCCTCTGGTTGTTTATGGCCGTGTGCAGAGGATGCCCAGCATCGTCCATAATGTCCATCAGTTTCTTTAGTGTCCTTTTCTCTGCCACTGACACCAGAGTGTCCAGTTTCATGCCGACCACAGAGCCAGCCTTCCTGATTCGTTTTTCCAGCCTGGATGATCCTTCTTTGCTGTGCTGTTCCCCCAGCACACCACAGCATAGAAAAGTACTCCAGCAACCACTGACTGGTAAAACATCCTCAGGAGCTTCCTGCAGATGTTGAAAGACCTCAGCCTCCGGAGGAAGTACAGTCGGCTTTGGGCTTTTTTATACAGGTGCTCTGTGTTGCATGACCAGTCCAGTTTGTTGTCCACCCACAGCCCGAGGTACTTGTACTTGTTGACCACCTCCACCTCCTCCCCCTCTATCTGAACCGGCAGTGGACCTTCTCTGGACCTCCCGAAGTCCACAACCAGTTCCTTAGTCTTTGAGGTGTTGAGTTGCAGGTGGTTTGTGTGACTCCATGCGACAAAGTTCCTCACCAGACTTCTGTCCTCCTCTTCCTGATTATCCCAGATACACCCCATGATGGCCGTGTCGTCTGCAAACTTCTGAATATGGCATAATTCAGAGTTGTAGCAGAAGTCAGAGGTGTACAGGGTGAAGAGAAGAGGGGACAGCACAGTTCCCTGTGGTGCTCCTGTGCTGCTGACCACAGTGTCAGACGTGATGTCCTTCAGCCTGACGTACTGTGGTCTGTCAGTGAGGTAGTCTGAGATCCAAGCCACCAGGCAGGGGTCCACCTCCATCCTGTTCAGTTTTTCCTGAAGCAGACAGGGCCGGATGGTATTAAAGGCACTGGAAAAGTCAAGAAACAGGATCCTGACCGTGCCTTTTCCCCCGTCCAGGTGTGAGTGGGCTCTATGTAGGAGGTACAGGATGGCATCCTCCACTCCGACATCCGCCTTGTATGCGAACTGTAGTGGGTCCTGGGCATGTTGTACCTGTGGTCGGAGGAGTTTGAGGAAGAGCCGCTCTAGAGTCTTCATAAGATGTGACGTCAGTGCCACTGGTCGGAAGTCATTCAGCTCATTGGGCCGGTTCCTTTTGGGGACCGGCACAATGCAGGATGTCTTCCAGAGGGCGGGCACTCTCCCCAGTCACAGACTGAGGTTGAAGACTCGTTGTAGCGGCTCCCCAAGTTCAGCAGCACACGCCTTTAGCATCCTAGGACACACCTTGTCTGGGCCTGCTGCCTTTCTGGGGCGAAGCTTCCTCAGTTGTCTCCTGACCTGATCCACTGTGACACTGGGAGACAATTGGAAGGGGGGAGATGTCCTGCTGTTGAAAGAGGGGGTTGGAGGCGGGGGGTATCATAGTGTCAGGAAGGGGGGGAAGCGAGGGAGGTAGGAGAGTGGGGAGAGGGTGCTGTAGTAAAGGTGAGGGTGAGGGTGGGGGGGTTGTGGGCTAACCTGTTGAAGAAGTTGTTGAGTTCGTTTACCTTCTCCACAGTCTCCCCCCCCCCCCCCCCACATACACACAGACACTGTGCTGTTCTTGGTGTTGTGGCCTGTGATGGTTTTCACACCATTCCAGACCTCCCTCATATTGTTCCTCTCCAACTTCTGCTCCACCTTCCTCCTGTAGGTGTCCTTTGCTTCCCTCAGGCAGCGTTTCACCTCCTGCTGTGCTGCTTTCATCTCCTCCTTCACGTTGCTCCTGAAAGCCTTCTTCTTCATGTTGAGGACAGCTTTGACTTCCTGTGTTACCCACGGTTTGTTATTAGGATAACACCGTACCGTCTTAGCAGGGGCGACCGTGTCCACACAGAAGTTGAGGTAGTCTGTCAGACAGTGTGTCGCCCCCTCTATGTCCTCACCATGTGGGCTCAGAAGCACATCCCAGTCTGTGGTGTCGTAGCCATCTCTCAGAGCATCCTCCTTTTCTGGGGTCCATCTCCTGATGGAGCGTGTTGTGACAGGCTGTCTTTGGACGAGGGGTGTGTATTGTGGCTGTAGGTAAACCAGGTTGTGGTCTGACTTCCCTAGTGGGGGGAGGGGGGTGGCTCTGTATGCATCTCTCACATTAGCATACAGTAGGTCAATTGTCCTGTTGCTCCTTGTGGGACACAAACTGGTGAAAAGCAGCCAGAGTAGAATCCAGTGTGGCATGATTAAAGTCTCCAGATATAATAATGAAAGCCTCGGGGTGTTGTGTCTGAAGTCTTGCTGTAACTGTGTGTATTTCCTCACAGGCAGCTGCTGCGTCGGCCCTCGGAGGGATGTAAACACACACACAGATCACATGACTGAACTCCCGAGGTAGATAATATGGCCGCAAGCTAACAGCTAGCAGCTCCAGGTCCGAACGGCATACCGAAACTTTAACGGAGACGTGTCCAGGGTCGCAGTATCTGTTGTTAACGTAGACAATGAGTCCCCCACCTCTGCTTTTCCCGCTGGCCTGCGTGTCCCTATCGGCTCTCACAGATGTGAAACAGCATAGGTCTACGTTAGCCTGTGGCGTTAGCTCGGTTAGCCACGTCTCTGTGAAGATAAACAAACTGCACTCACGGTAGAGTCGGTTATCAGAAAATGATCAGAAACAAACATCCAGCCTCTGATGATTCATCTTTATCTACAGTTTGCACTTTGTGTTCTTTCTTGTTTGAAGGCAGGATCCAAACATCGAGCTTCATATTATTCATATTTACATCTTTACTGGCTGCTGCTGTTTGCTCTTTAATCATTGATTATCAGAGATGGGCAGTAACGCGTTACTTGTAACGCGTTACTGTAATCTGATTACTTTTTTCAAGTAACGAGTAATGTAAGGGATTACTATTGCAAAAACGGTAATTAGATTACCGTTACTTTCACGTAGGAACGCTGCGTTACTGCGTTACTAAAACCGTGATTTTTTGCGAGAACGTCTCATGACAGTGACGTAAGCGAGTGCGACGTTCGTGACAACAGCTGTCTGCAGATCATAATATATCAAGTGCGGGACAGAGTGTAGCATGCAGCGTTCAAAGCGTGGAAGTACTGACCTTATTTTGAGTTTGATTCCATAAAAAGTGACAAGAACATTAGTGTCCGTTGTGCGTGGGAAGAAAACTTCTTTTTACAGCGAAAAAACCCCTAAACTTCCAAGCAAGCAGCGAGTGCGCTACGACGTAATGTGAAACTCACAGAGAAACTCGCGGATTCTTCCACTGACCGCTGCAGCACACCTGCACCAGGGTAAACCTCTGCCTACCCCAGTCCTGCTTTACAGGTGAAAATAGAGCAACAGGACCGCTAGTCTTTGACTTTATTTATTTTCTGCTGTGTTTTACTTGCATCTATTTGAAAGAGTGAGTGTAAACACAAAAAAATATTTTATTTTATGTGCTGGAATGTGCAGAAAATAGGTTTAAATGTTAAACAAATTTCTTCCAGTCAGAGAATGTTGCATATAATTTAATTTTTGCTTGATGCATAAAGTTAAAAGATTAAAACTAATAAAACAAGTTTTAAAAAGAGACTTTTCTATTTGATTACATTTTGTATGATGGATTATGGAGAAAAAGTAGAATTGGGCTGAAAGATCTATCGCTTTATCACCTATTCAGGTTGTAAATCGTGTTTTTAAAAAGTAACTAAGTAACTAAGTAATTAATTACTTTTGAAAATAAGTAATCAGTAAAGTAACGGGATTACTTTTGGGGGGAAGTAATCAGTAATTAGTAACTGATTACTTTTTTCAAGTAACTTGACCAACACTGTTGATTATGTACAAATATGCTTGAAATAAATGATGAATTAGTTGTAGAGGTTGTCAGTCCTGTGTGTGCTCAGCCTCATGAAGGTGCAGTGTGTTTCCTGACCCACACTGTTTATCAGTTTGCATGTGTGGGTTTAGTTTGATAAGTTATGTATGTAGTTATTAGTTAAACTCATTTTAACACAAATGGAGGAACAATAACACATAAATAGAGCAGTTCAGTTCGTATCAGTGTTTATCACACATGATTGATATAAAGACGCAGAGATGAGACACAAACATTAACAGGAACTAGTACAAATATATTATTTAACTATTATATTCATACAGCAGCAGGTTCACTCAGCTTTGATAGAAACGTCCTTCAAAGAGCTGCTTGTTGCTGCTCTCTACTGAGGTTTCAACACAAGCATGTGTACTTGTACCTGAGTGAAGTATGTGTGGACTTTTCCTACTTGTTTTAAGAGGAATATACACATTTATAAATCCACAGTTCACATTTATGTGTTTACAGTTGATATGATTTTGATTCATCTTCGAGAAGTTAAAGTGAACCTGAATTACTTCACTGAAAAACTCAGAGCATCATCCACATATAAAGTGAAAATAAACATATGTGTCGCAGGCTCAGATGGTTGGACTGAACTACAGTCTGCTGTATCTGCAGCACTGACCCTCCTCACATCACATAACAGTGTATGAAGAATAATCACATTTACCTTTCTGAAAATATCAAAAACCAGTCACTGCACATGTTGGTCTGACTGTGGCTCCTGTAGTTACTGTAAATAGCTTTTTCTGGATGACTTAATTAGCATTTGTTTTAGGTCTTTGTTTCTTATTAAAGTGTTAAAATGATGTGAAATTTTCTGACTGCTGCTGTTTTGTGTTTTCAGATCATGAGGTTGACTGTTTGTTCCTGTCAGACAAATGGCTGTCTAAGCTGAAAAATCCATGAATGAACCAAGGACCTCCACCCTGCACCAGACTGAAGAAGGCTTCTTAATTCAGATAAAACTGAGGTTATTGTACTCGGCCCTGAAAATCTTAGAAATATGGTATCTAAGCAGATTCTTACTCTGGATGGCATTACCTTGGCCTCCAGTAACACTGTGAGGAACCTTGGAGTCATTTTTGACCAGGACATGTCCTTCAACGCACATATTAAACAAATATGTAAGACTGCTTTCTTCCATTTGCGCAACATCTCTAAAATTAGAAATATCCTGTCTCAGAGTGATGCTGAAAAACTAGTTCATGCATTTATTACTTCCAGGCTGGACTACTGTAATTCTTTATTATCAGGATGTCCTAAAAACTCCCTGAAAAGCCTTCAGTTAATCCAAAATGCTGCAGCAAGAGTCCTGACAGGGACTAGAAAGAGAGAGCATATTTCTCCTGTTTTGGCTTCCCTTCATTGGCTTCCTGTTAAATCCAGAATTGAATTCAAAATCCTGCTCCTCACATACAAGGTCTTAAATAATCAGGCCCCATCTTATCTTAATGACCTTGTAGTACCATATCACCCTATTAGAGCACTTCGCTCTCGCTCTGCAGGCTTACTTGTTGTTCCTAGAGTATTTAAAAGTAGAATGGGAGGCAGAGCCTTCAGTTTTCAGGCCCCTCTTCTGTGGAACCAGCTTCCAGTTTGGATTCAGGAGACAGACACTATCTCTACTTTCAAGATTAGGCTTAAAACTTTCCTTTTTGCTAAAGCATATAGTTAGGGCTGGACCAGGTGACCCTGAATCCTCCCTTAGTTATGCTGCAATAGACGTAGGCTGCCGGGGATTCCCATGATGCATTGAGTTTTTCCTTTCCAGTCACCTTTCTCACTCACTATGTGTTAATAGACCTCTCTGCATTGAATCATATCTGTTATTAATCTCTGTCTCTCTTCCACAGCATGTCTTTATCCTGTCTTCCTTCTTTCACCCCAACCAATCACAGCAGATGGCCCCGCCCCTCCCTGAGCCTGGTTCTGCCGGAGGTTTCTTCCTGTTAAAAGGGAGTTTTTCCTTCCCACTGTCGCCAAAGTGCTTGCTCATAGGGGGTCATATGATTGTTGGGTTTTTCTCTGTATTTATTATTGTGCTATCTACTGTACAATGTAAAGCGCCTTGAGGCCACTTTTGTTGTGATTTGGCGCTATATAAATAAAATTGAATTGAATTGAATTGAAACAGCTCCAGGACTCCTCAGTAAAGCTAGAAAGATCTGAACTCTAACTGTGCCATGGTCAGGACCCATTGCCAGGCTTCAGATCCATGGAGCACACTGAGCACCAAACCAAAGCCTCCACTGAGCTTCAGTCCACCAGTGATCTAAACCCAGGACCACAGCATGAAGCACTGGCAGACGGTCCTGATTCCACCCTCGCTGTCAGGAGTTCATCCACTATTTCAGCCTCCAGGATGAACTAAGTCTCCTTGGTGGAGGACAGCCTATGGTCTCCATCTCCAGGGAATTCAAATGGATCAGACTCCTGAAGGAAAACTGCACCTCTCCAAGTGACATCTCAAGAATATCACAGCCTCAGCTCCTCCACAGGTGTCCTGCAGCACATCGCCCTCCATCTACATGACACCACAGCTGATCCCAGCCTGGTCTTCACTCCATCCTCTTCACCCTTACCTGATGACTTCATCATCAGGAACGACAGGATGAAGACAAAAATAACCTGCTTGATAATTTCCTAAATCCACACTCTGACCTGTTTAAACCAGATGCTCTGCATCTGTTTGGGATCCTGGAGTCTCTGAACCACCACACTCTCATCTCAGTGCAGTGTCTCAGCTGTGTGGTGGGTTGTTTCAGTCTGCTGGTCTCACACACCAAGCAGCTAATAAAGCATGATGGAACACAATGTTGGTTCTTTCTTGTAAGATTCTATAATAGAATGAAACAATAATGCCAGTTATAAATAAAGACAATACATTGAATCAATTATGAAACACTCATTTTTTTTCTATTAGATCTATACATGTTGTGTAATACTACAACCTGAAACAACAAATAGATTGTGTTTGCCTGTACAGGAGATAAAGGAAAAAATGTAACAACAGCTGTGAAATGGAATAGTCCAAATCACCAAAGTAAATTGGACCTGGACTTGTTGCAGGGATCTGAAGTTGGTAAACATCTTGTGAGTGTCTGCACTCACACTTATACGGTGGCCCTGAAGTGCAAACCACAAAAACAAATCACAAAACGCACAACAAATTGATAAGCGCAAAAACAAATTGAAAAGCGCAAAAACAAAAACCAAACCCGAAGAGGTAGGTACCAATGCTGCAACAACAGGCATCACTGATTCGATGATGGATCCGGTAGCCTTTTGAACCGGAAGTTGTTCTGTTCGGAAGTTTGGTGACTGCTCTACCAACTTTTTTCCACAACTTGGACAAAACATGTTGGCTGTATCCCAATTCAGGGTCTGCAGCCTTAAAGGCTGCATTTTAAGGCCGATTACGTCACAGCGGCGCGCCAAAGGCTGTCCCAATTCAAAGGCTGCTCGAAATGCGGCCCTGAAATGCGGCCTTCATTTCCCTGAATTTTAAGGCTGTGGCGATGTAGACTTCGCGGCCCAACATATCCCACAATCCATAGCGCGGCAGTCACTGTGGATAATTTTGCCGCAGGATACAGCCGTTGACTGCTCTTTCTCATAACCACGTTCGGCAGAACAACTTCCGGTTCAAAAGGCTACCGGATCCATCATCCAATCAGTGATGCCTGTTGTTGCAGCATTGGTACCTACCTCTTCCGGTTTGGTTTTTGTTGTTGCGCTTTTCAATTTGTTTTTGCGTTAAGTGAATTTGTTTTTGCGGTAAGTGAATTTGTTTTTGCGTTTTTCAATTTGTTTTTGCGCTTTTCAATTTGTTGTGCGTTTTGTGATTTGTTTTTGTGGTTTGCACTTCAGGGCCACCGTACACTTAGGACCATTTAATAATAAATATGTGCGTGATGAAAGTTGGGCAGCACGCTAACATCCTTACTCCACTCTGTGTGCTCGTATGGGTCTGACCCTTTCACTCATTTGACTTTTTCCTCGTCCTTTTTTTGGCCTTTTCGTCACGTCTGTCTTTGTACGGAGCTGCTGTGTTCTCCTTCGTTTTGTACATAACTGTTTTTGGGGCAAATAAAATGCAAGTAGGGATTAAAACCGCAGAATTAATGATTACCGGTGCTGGAAATACTTGCGCTTGATGCAGTGTTTTGATTTTGTTGCCAGTCCTATGCACAATGCAATGCATGAAAGTCATGTGGTCTGTCAATCGGGAGGGGGCGTGGTCACGATTTTGGGTCGAGCCGCCATCTTAGTAGGCCAAACAAAGGGCTACAGGAGCAAACGCACATGGGAACATCAGCTATGGCTCGTACTTGCTGTGTTGTCCGTTGTTAGATCGCACGATCGGGAAGGGACTAAGCTGGAAAATGGGTCTGTTTTTACCGTTTCCCCTCCTGGAAGCAACGCCAGGGATCTCATGTATGTTACCAAACAAAGACGTCAGGCTTGGATAGCAGTGGTGAGACGAGCTGATATCCATCTCTCTGCCATCATTTTCTGTTGGTGTGCTCCCCACATTTTCATTCCGGTAAGTTCCAAAGAAATTCATATTACTCTTTATACGCTTTGTTGAGAATAGAATCCTTAATATATATCAGAGTTAAAGAGAATATAGTTTGTGATTGCTTGCAACATTATAATATTGCGGTTAATGAGTGTAAGAATACAAAATAGAAAAATAGGCCTGAGATGGGAACAAAGAACTGGGGTGCAGGGCTGGAGGACAATCAACCCCCAAGACAGTAGCAAGAGTTACTGAGGGTGAGGAGCAGACAAAGGGCAAACTGACACTGAACATTACCTAATAAGACTGATTCAGGACAGACAATTAGTTATGTTAAACTTTTCTAGCAGTCCTTCACAAACAGGGAACAGTCTGTCTATTCTCTCCATCTGTCAGCTGCTGCTGGCTCTTCCTCCTCCTCTTCCTCACACACTGCTGAGTTTGTCCTGGTGGATCATCAGGGGTGCAAAGCCTCACAGATGATGTGCAGCAGTGGGTCCCTCAGTCTGTCCTCACTCTGGACACTTGCAGTTGTCACACATGGAAATCAAATGTGTGATAAGCTGCAGGATTCAAACACAAGTGTAACTTATAAATACATGTTCATACTTTTATTCCACAATCAGAGAGAAAGAAACAGAGAGAGAGTGCAGGACAGACAGACAGGTGACAGTCTCAGGTGTACACACTGCTACAAAACAGCACAAGAGAAGGAGGATTTAGTGTTTGTGTTATTACGAGTGCTAAACAAGAAGAGTTCCCAGATGTTCCAGTGGACACATGTGTGACTCCTGGGATTAAAGCATCTTTCTTTCAGCTTAACGAGTGAACCGTCAGCTCGTTCAAACACACGTTAAAGTCCGTTTGGCTCGACACCACCGAACAGAGGCAGCAATATAACATAGCTAACATTAACAGTGCAGTGAATCCTGCTTGTGCCGTCATATTCAGGACTGCAAACCGAGCAGCATCACTGACTTTCAGCTTGTTGTGTTTGTGGATATATGACTGACTTTAATTATCCATAAAATCATCACATTAAGATTAAGGTCGACTATTGTATTATTATATTTTAAAGGCTTTAAAACCAAGTAAACGCTGAAAGTACAAACATCACTAACGTCACATAACTTTGCCGACATGTGGCCAACAGTAATGTTTTAATGTTCTTAAACATTCGCACATAAATAAGTGACATAATATTCAGTACTTACTTTTGACAGTTTACTCTTCGGCTGCCCTGCTTTACCCATTTGCGGCAAAACTATCCACACCCACCGCCACGCTATGAATTGTGGGATTAAATGGGACCAACCGGACCATGCTTGAAATTTGGGGAAATCGACGGCACATTTGGAGTACACTTCGGATTGGGACAGCCGTCGTTGCATCGCTGTGACGTAATCGGTCTCAAAATGCGTACTCAAAGTGTGCGGTCTCTGAATTGGGACACAGCCAATGATTAGAGATGGAATGACTCACCTGTCACACCTGCACAGGTGAGCTGTGTGACAGCAAAGAGCTGATTGGCTGATAAACAGCAGAGGAAACAGGAAACACTTTAAACTCCTCCTCAGCTCTAACTCAGCTGCTCCTCTGACAGCAGGTTAACTACTGAACCATCTGATCAATAATTTATCTCTGAAAGCTGATCAGATTATTGTAAAGGTGTCAAACATAAGGCCTGGGGCCAGAATTGGCCTTGCAAAGACTCTGATCGGGCCTGCTGGATGGCTCTACAACAGGCGCAAAGTTTTTGTGTCTGTAAAAGTTTCCTGCTGACAAACACAGCTGTGACTCTCAGCTCCACAGTAACACACATGAACTCAGGTGTGTGTTTTAAACTGTAAACTATTTAAATAAGACATAAATTCATATTTTACAGTGTTTTTAAACAAACTGAATCATTTTATTAAAATAAAGTTTTTTTAAAATCCTCAGAGTGGAAACTGATCAGGCTGAACTTTATTTTGAAGAGTCTATAAATATTGATTATTGATTGGTGCTGTGTGTGTCAGATCATGTTCACCTTCAGCTGCTGTCTGCCTGGACACTGATGACATCATGGGGAGTGAGCTCTGTGATTGGCTGCTCTGTGTTAGAGCTCAGTTGCACTTTCAGTCAGTCACTCAGAGACTCTCACACTCTGTGAGGTTCACACACACACAGACACACACAGTTTAACTGTCAGAGAGCTGCTGATGAAGATGAAGAAGCTGCTCCTCTTCCTCTCCTGTGTCCTCTGTGTCTCTGCTGACGGTGAGTTTGTCTCTGTAAACAGCAGGTTATTGATCAGATTATTGATCAGGTCACTGATCAGTGTTTGATGTGTTTCAGCTCTGCACAGTGACATTGGGATCACTGGCTGTTCAGACTCTGATGGAGAGGACATGTATGGACTGGATGGTGAAGAGCTTGGCTACGCAGACTTCAACAAACAGACGTATATCTACCCTCTGCCTCCTTTTATTGATCCTTTCACTTACCAGGAAGGAGTTTATCAACAAGCTGTGGCTAATCTACAGGTCTGCAAACAGAACCTGCAGACTCTTCGTAAAACGATGAAGGACTACCCTCTAGAACACGGTGAATACAAACATGTAACACCTGTCTCACCTCACCTGTGTTTACCTGCACACTCTGTAGAGTAACACACTGATGACATCATCAGCGTTAGTAATCAGTCCAATCAAACACACGCAGCTTCAAACTGATTAAATATATGAAATCATTCCACCTTAAACACATTCAGACTGATCATGTGTACAGAAACCCAACACTGACATGTTCATATTTGTGTTTATGTTTCACATCACATTTTATTGATATTTTTCCTCCTTTTACTTCCTTTAAAGCTGAACTGAGTCTGTCTGTAGTTTAACTTTATGAGTCTGACCTCACACTAGTTTCTCTCACACAGACAACAATGACATCATATGAGTGAACACCTGAACTTTTTATTGATGTTTATTAATAAATAAAATCACCTGCTGAGCTCTGATCCTCTGCCTGATGTGTTTGTGCACAGTTGCTCCTTCAGCTGTGATGATCTACACCAGAGATGAGGTGGAGTTTGGACAGGAGAACACTCTGATCTGTCATGTGACTGGTTTCTATCCTGCTCCTGTTAACGTCTCCTGGACCAAGAACGAGCAGAAGGTCACAGGATCCAGCATCAATGTTCCCTATCCCAACAAAGACGGGACCTTCACCCAGATCTCCAGACTGCAGTTCACCCCACAGCTGGGAGACATGTACAGCTGCACAGTGAAACATCTGGCCCTGACACAACCACTGACCAAGATCTATGGTGAGAAAACTTTATTTAAACACAGAACAGTGACAGAGATACAGAGGTGAAGACTGAGCCCAGTGTTCATCAGAGCAGCTGGGTCTGATCTGAGCTGACAGTTTGTCTCCAGGTGTGATGTTCATGTCTCTCTGTGTGTTTGTGTCTCCAGATGTGCAGGCGTCTGGTCAGTCTCATCCAGGTGTTGGACCTGCAGCGTTCTGTGGAGTGGGTCTGACTGTGGGTCTGCTCGGTGTGGCTGCTGGAACCTTCTTCCTCATCAAAGGAAACGAGTGCAGCTGATTGGCTGACAGTCATGATGTCATCAACATTATATAATGAGCTCATAATCAGTGTGGCTGTGCAGAGTTCACCTGTAATGAACATCAGATTCCTCTGTCCTGTCTGCTTCTTGTTTACCTGCTTCACCTGCTTTAATTTAATCACCTGTATGAGCTGTTCTGTCTGTCATCATGTGTGTCAATAAAGTTTATCTATGAATTCAAACTAAAGCTACTTTCAGCCGCTCTCCCCCCACAGCTCCACATGTTTGATCCAGCAGATGTTACCTGGACTCTGTTCCTGCCACAAAAACAAAGAAAATAAAAGTCAAATTAATGTTGCTGAAATCAGTTTTATCTGAACTCAGGTGATCTCAGTGTGTTCATAAACTGCTATAATGAGTCCTTGTTTATCAAACTGTGTTTCAGTTTGTTATGTATCAATAAAAACGTGGGTAATAAACACAAGTCTGTGTGAGATTGTTCTTTGTGTGTCTTTACAAATATTCTTGGATCCATTTCACTCTGTGTGGTTTGAGTCAGGAGTGTCTGAGTGGGTTTTTAGGTTCTGCATCCTGTTCATAATCATGTGACTTCATTGGTCACAGAAAAAATTACTGAATTCCAGCTTTTAAGGAAGATTTCAGCTCAAACACGCAAACAGTTTAATGCAGGAATCCCTGTGTGTGTGTGTGTTGTGTCAGACTGAGCTGTAACTCATCCTTGTGTTTAACAGCAGAGATTCACTGACTGATCATAACGCAAAACAAAGATGTAAAACTACATATGGAGACTGCTGATTCAGACGGCTGAAAGAAAAATCAATGAATAGTTTACAGAAATGAATCAAACATGTTTTAATATCTGACATTTAATGATTGAAACAACATTTATATTTGTTCTGAAAACTATCTCAAGATGTCGTTTTCCTCGTCAATGATCTGATAACTAACACATCTATGAGTTGAAACGTGCTATTAGAGGCTGGCTGTGAAGATTTTGTATCTCTGAACAGGAATTTGTCTGCATGAATATCTAAACAGAAAATGTGAATTACAAACATTTAAAATTGATTTGAACCCTAACTCTGAATGTAACACAGTGAAATGTGATTCAGCTGCTCTGAAACCTGAAATAATAAATCTGTAAATGATGAAATCACACTTCACATTAATTAGAAAACAAGCCTGATTTCATGTTTGAGACGTATTTTAATCATATCTATGAGGTCTGTGCCGTCCACACAGAAGAATGTCAGAGCTCCACGGAAATGTTTCACAATAAGAGTGTTTCTGTCCTTTTAGGCTGAAAGAGACACAGGAAGTGTGAGTATAAACAGTGTGATGCAGTAAATTCAACTGATCAAAAGTACTGAAAGTGACTGGATTGTTTTATTGATTATTAAACAGGAGGAAATTATTACAGCAGTGCTGTCGTCAGTGGTTGATTTAATGTGTTGGCAGATAATTAGATTCCTCCATGAGTGGAATATAAATGTAAACAGAAGGTTTTGAGTGCAGCAGAGAGAAAACGTGCTGATGACATCACAGAGTGCTGCTCTCTGCTTTTAAAGCTTTAATGGACTCTAACTCACACAGGATGATGAAGAGTGTGAGCTGTGAGCTAGTCTCACAGAGTTCTTCCTGGTAACAGCTGACGCTGTGGTCATGTGACCTGTCCTCTGTTTTTAGAGCAGCTCTCAGTCAGACTGAGTCAGTTTGTCAGGAGAACTCAGGAACATGGCTTCATCCTTCCTCTGCCTCAGCCTCCTCTTCATCAGCCTCAGCACAGCAGGTACCATTAATACACTCATAAATGATCATTAATACACTGATCAATACTCTGATCAATGATGTGATGAGTCCACAGTCTGATGTTCTGTGTGGTTCTGTTTGTTCTCAGGTGGATTCATGATGTATTCGGTGGATCGCTGTAACTTTAACTCCTCTGAGCCGCAGGACATCGAGTTCATCAGGTCTTACTATTTCAGGAAGGTTGAGTTCACCCGGTTTGACAGCAGTGTGGGGAAGTATGTTGGATACACTGAGTACGGAGTGAAGAACGCAGAGGAATGGAACAAAGATCAGGGAGATCTGGCTGCAATGAGAGCTCAGAAGGAGACGTACTGCCAACACAACATTGATATTGACTACAGCAGCGCTCTGACTAAATCAGGTGAGTGTGCTGGTCTGTGTGACATCATCAGGTGTTCATGTTGACCTCACTCTGAATCATTTATGATGGACCCACAGCTGCAGGTCTGACTCTGATGATCAATAACTGTAATAAATCACTGACTGTGACACTCTAACCTCAGTCTGTGGCGCTCCCTGCTGGTGAAACAGGCAAACTGCAGCTGTTCATTATTACACACTGATGATATTCATTTGTTTGTTTGTTTTACTTTTTGAGCTGAAAAATCGTCCACATTTGTTTTCTAATATTTTCATATAAATATTTTTAACAGCATGAAACATCTTTACAGGTTAATAAAAAAAAACTTTCATTCTTTTCTTCTAATTCATTGATTTTAAATCAGATAAAATTTAGAAACACTGATGTTTGTTTAAAGCTGCCTGCAGTTTATTTATTGATTCTGATTTTCACAGCTTGTTTAGCAGCCTCACACCTGAACACATTTACAGCTCAGATCAATGACTCAGTGTAACAGTGGAGCTATTAAATATGATGAAACAATTATAAAGTTATCATTATAACACACACACACATAAACACGACTGCTGTTATTTAATCTGTGTGTGAAGTGTCTCACTCTTTACAGCAGCTGTGCAGTAAAGTCAGCTAAAGTGCTGAAACAGCAGATCAGACAGAGCTGATGAATTCATGAATCAGCTGCTGTGCTGACAGGCTGACCTGACTGATCAGTGAAATGTAAACACACACAACCTGCGAGCTGTGTAACATGGGGTTAACAATTCATGTGTTCCAGTGTGACAGACGTTCATG
>NW_027051894.1:0-48597 GCF_036321145.2 Pelmatolapia mariae
TTCATTAGTGCAGCGGTCCCCAACCCCCGGGCCTCAGACCAGTACCGGTCCGTGAGTCTTTTGGTACCGGCCCGCTCACTTGGCTAATGTGTACCCAGCCCAATTTTACTCTTTAAGTGTGTGTGTGTGGGGAGTGAGTGGGAGGGTGGGGTGGAGTGGGCTGCTTTTAACCATGTAAAGCACTTAGTGCTACAGTTTTTTTTGTATGAAAAGTGCTTTATAAATAAAGATTGATTGAGAATTGAGGCTCAGGTGTGAAATGTATGGTTTTCAGGGTTTTTATCGGTTTTCAGCGTTATTTTGTTATTGTTTTTATCGTCAACTCAGTTTTCCTGGGTCTTTTCACGTGTGTTATGAATAAATCTTCTTTTTTTCGGTACCGGTACCATTTTTTTTTTGTTGTATTTATCCGCGACACCTTAAAGGCCGGTCCGTGAAAATATTGTCGGGCATAAACCGGTCCGTGGCGCAAAAAAATGTTGGGGACCACTGCATTAGTGCATATTTAACAAAGAATCTGAATTGACATGTCTCACTTTTTATATGGCACGAATCAATGTGTTATTTAATCAGGTGGCAATATGTCCTAGTGCAGTCAGAGGGGAAGAGCCAGGGCCAAAGGTGAGGCACATCAAGCACAGAATAATAATTTTGTGGTAATCTTAGATGAGTAGTTTTATGGACAAAAACCACCAGGTCATTCAGTGTTCCCTTAGTGCTAATGTATAAGAGATGTTGGTGTACTGTAACTGAAGTAATGTTGTCCTTAAAGTCCTTAAAGTCATATTCTTTTATTGTCATGACTCTATTTGAAGCTATTTTTATTTTTGTATGATGCCTGATTTATATGAAATATGACTCAAGTAAACTAAAGTCTAAAATTCTTAGTCATTTGTTTAATAGTAATTTAACATTATATAATTCACATATAAAACTATGAATTATAATTTTAAATGGTTTAAAAGCATGTAGAATAGCATATGTAGGCAAGTATATTGACTTCAGTGGTTGAATCATCTGTCCCCACCAATGCCAGAACCAAATCTACGCCCTTGGTTGAAACCTTCATTGTTTTGTTTTTTAACCAGTCTGTTGGGCAGAATGGTTAAAATTATAATTGTGAGATACAGCCACTGAAAAATCCACTTTAAGCCAAAGGTCCGAGATCAGAGATGATGCTTTCTTTAAAAAATAAAAAATAAATAAATAGCTAGCTAGACGGTTTTCTTAGTATTATTTTAGGTCTGTTTAAAAATAAAATAAAAAATAATAAAAACAGGCCACTGTTTTTATTTGTTGCCATATAAATAAAACTGAATAGTTTTATAGTTAGAGACCTTTCTAACTGTCAACTGTCATAGATAAAATGCCTGAGTGTTCTGAGGTTTCTACTCACAACTCTGAGTGTGTTTTTCCAATCTGTAAACCTGAGTCAACTAGCCACTGGCCTATGTCCTCTGTCTGTGCATTCACCCAAGAGAGGAAACGCTTTGATTTCTGTTTTTGAGCCTGGGAATAGGGGCAAATGCTTAGCTGGGAATAGTAAAGAAGTGTGTTTAGTTCCTTAGTTAGCAAGGACTGAAACTGTGTTTACTGCTCCAAAGTTTAACCGGAGTAATGAGTGGGTTTCTGTGCAGCTAAGCAATGATGTGGTTACTTTTATGGCTGATGTTTTCAAGTCTGAGTGTGTTGTTGCATTTATCTGCTCCTGAGCTGGCCAATCCTGAGCCCACTCTTTGTGTTAATGACACCACCCATCTCAAGACTATTAGGTTTGCTGGTCAATGAGCTAATTCAGAGACTGTAAATTTTCCACATCAACCTGCAGGATTGTTTTGACCCCCAGCCTGTGACACCTAAGACAGATACTCCATTTGGGGCTCAATTAAAGGCCCAGTTTCTCCCTTCACCTGAACCAGTTCCTCGAGGGGAGGGGGGCGTCCCAAGGTGAGGGCAGCCAAGGCATCTCCGGCTACCTACCAAGCCACACCAAAGTTGGCTACCTTGGCTTGGTAGGTGACCAGCAGATGCTGGTCACCTACCAAGCTACACCAACACCTATCGCCTTACAAGCTACCTGAGAGGTGCCAACTCAGTCTTGTCAGTCATCAGCTCCCGAAGTGTCCCGCCTGCACCATTTTTGTCGCCGGCCTTCTGGTTGGCCTCCAGATCTGCTTCGTCTTCATTGCCGGCCTCCTGATCGACGCCCTAAACCATTTAATCTCCACCACTGGCCACATTGTTGGCCTCCTAAACTGATAGTTCCTTGTTTTGGGCTCTTGAGAGTCCTCCTTACAGACCCACTTCCACTTGCTCGGGTCAGGTTTAACTGTGTTTTTATTTTTGTTTTAAGTTGTTTTTTTGTGTGGAGGGGTGGTGGTTTCATGGTCCAACCTCTGCCTGCCAGAGGTGTTTGCTGTGGGAAATGATCACTACTTTGGGAGTGGTCACAGCTGCTGTGAGCAAGTGGCTGTGATTAGACTGGGATACTTGAAGGCAGGTGTATTTGATTTCACTCATACTGTGGTTCACTTACAGCCCGCACTGCAAACACTGCTGTGATTTTGTTGCTCTGTGCAGGTATGTCGTATGGTCAGACTGTAAAAGATGACTTAGTTGTGAGTGTTGGGGTTTTCTGCTGTCTGTATTATTTTAGGGTCTTTGCATCACAATATGAAGCGACAACTGTTGTTATGATTTGTTGCTCTACGAATAAAATTGAATTGTTTCCACTGACCTCTGAACTGGAGCTCCACCCGTTTCTTTAGCAGGATTTTTCTCTTCTTGTTGTAGACGGTGCAGGTGTAGCTGCCTCCTTCTCCATCTGTGGGGTGTTTCAGGGTCAGACTGAGGTCTCCAGATTTCAGCAGATCTTCATTCATCTTTGTTCGGTCTCTGTAAACCTGGTGCTGCTCTTCAGGCCGATAACAGCCGTTCTTATACACGTGGACCTTTTCTAAATTACTGTCCTTCCACTCCACTTTAGCGTCTTCAGGCAGGTGACGTGTGGTTTTGCAGGCCAGCTGGACAGACTCCACCCCTGAATCCACCTCCACCTGGGGGACTGAGAGGACAACAAAGCACAACGTGAGCTGTACAGACAGCAGCAGCACTAAGGACATTTTCTTTGACTGAAATATTCAACAGAATTAACATTTCAACAAAAAGAGGAAGTAAAATAAAAATCTTTTTCTCTCTTTTAGTTGTGCAGAGCAGCATACATAAATGATAAACACAAACTAAAAATGTCAGACTGATACTGATGAATTAAAACTTTGATGTAATGGAAATAGTAAATGTAAAAGCCTGTGTATTATTTCACTGTTTTACTTGTTGTTGTGATAGATTTTATTTATCCGGTACAAACCCCTCCTGTAGCTGTCGCATTGAAATGTAACCATTATGTGATTGCAATGTTCAAAATTGGTTAATCTGGTTAATTAATCTGGTTTCATTTGTGTTGTTTCCACCTACTGGTGGACTTGAGAGCTGTGCCTTGTGGTGCATTCTTTTGGTGGATGTTCAATTAAGTGCATATTCAGCCAGCGACTGAGTACTCGAGCCAGAAAGAGCAGGCTGGCCGTGTATAAGACGAAAATATGGACACTGTGGACTGAAAGTGCTCGTGGATGTTTGGCAGAAAGGCACACATGGTATGTTTGTCTATTTTACTTTGTGTACATTTTATTTGTATTGTAATTCTATTTTGCTGATATAATATCTGTCTTCATTTCTTATTTTACTTTAACTCTGGAGAAGGTGAAACATTTTGCTTCATCCAATAAAGCCAAAAATCTGTGGTCTGTTAATTCATGTGAACCTTTAACTGATAAAAGCATAAAGAAAAGTTTTGAATTGTTTCAAAAACTTTATTGGATGTAATTTAGAATATGTTGGCTGCAACAATCAGTTAAAGCTACAAGATCGTTCAAATGTGACTCAAAACTGTACAGAAAGGTCAGATAACACCAGACTGGAAGACTCTACATTAACCAGGCTCACAGGTAGCAGGTCAGCTATAAAAGTAGCATCCATCAAAGGCTCAGTCTTTGCAAGTAAGGGTTGAGGGTGCTCCAACTGGGGACTCTGATTTTATATTAGTATCAACAGATCTGAGGCCAAATGTTCTGGACACTCAGGTGAAGAGAGGGGCTGAGCTGTCGCCTGATCAGGTGGTGGGAAGGATGCTGGACAGACGTGGCACTTCTAAACGCAGAGTGAAGGTGCGCTGGGAGCGCCTGGCAGAGGCCCTGGTCCATGAAATACATCCGGCATTCCAAGAGAGACTGGGGATATTGAGTCTGGGGCCGAGGGGAATGACTCGTCTATCACTAGGGATGAGGTCACTGAGGCAGTTTAAACAACTTGGAATAAATAAAATAAAAAAACCCACAATGGTGGGGAGAGAAACAAAGAAAACCTGGCTTATTTTTTCACTATAACCGTATTTACAGGCCATTCAGTGTTTATGTCTTACACACTCGACCAAACAACAAATAAGTTAAAAACCAAAATGTCTTTTCCAGCGACCATAAAAAAAAAATCTCTGACGTAAAGTTAAGTGTTTTGTGCGATTTGGCACATTTCAAATAAATAAATATATAAATGAATAATCCAAAAAGTAGCTATATTAATACTGAAGCACAAGAAAAGAAAGTAAAATATTCACTCCAAAACTTATAAATTCTCTGATAGGAAAATGAGCATGTTTACTTCATCAGGTTTTAGCAGTGTGCACAGGCAGTTAACAATATTACCAGCGGTGCTGTGGCTGGTATATATTTATATATATATTTGTATATTTCCGGGCCTTGTGTGACATCAATGGGAAACGTTTTTGATGCATTTTCCACCAAGCCATTGGATCTTCTTCTCTGTCTACGACCTCCTCACTGAGGTAACAGTCCATTTCTATCTGTGCCTTCTCCTCCAGTGTACAATTTGGCAATTAGTTCGTCCATGTTTGGACTTCTGTGTTTTAAATGTGCAAATCAGTCCGTGCATGATTACACTGTTCCACCCATCAAAAAGTCTATGCATGTGCAAATATATCGCCTATTGTCGGTTATTGGACTGATGATTGTGGGTTGGAAAATTTTTAGATATCGCCCAACCTTATGTTGCAGCCATCAAATCCTAAATGTAAAAATATTTACCAGTGTGGAGCATGATGTTTATCTGCTTAACGAAAGATTAGGTTAGATTATTGGGTCTTTACCTAACAATATAAAGTGTCGTGAGGTAACTGTTGTTGTGATTTGGCGCCGTAAATAAAACTGAATTGAATGCTTGAGGAAAAGTTGTTGTTAGCATACAGTGTTTGTTTTTTTAAATAGCACACCAGCTAGAAAGTCCCTTTGTATAGAGGTGAACTCTAGTATAGTCTTAATCATTTTTAGTTATTTTTTTGATAATAAAGGGGTTTTTTTTTTTGTTTTTTTTTACCTCTGTAGGGAAGTTTCCATAAACATACTCCAAGACCCACAATGGCAGCGACGGCCAGGAAAGCCGGGATCACCCAGGCCTCAGCTGGGAAAGTGTATGGCTCTGTGAGAGACCAAGAACAGAATGAGGTTTACATGAACACGATTATTCTGATCCAAAAAGAGACAGTCTCTTTTTTTCTCTCAGATTAAAGAATGAAGTCAGGAGGATGGATTTCTTCAGTCAGTCAGAAAACACCTCCACCCAAACTGAAAGAGCAGTGAAGACACCATCAGTCTGAGTAACTCATGTAACAGGTCACCTCAAGACTAATAGATAATAGCAAAAAGCAGTCAAATCCTTATGATTTGCATCAATTATATCGTCAGATATATTGTTATCGCAAATTTTCAAATACATATCGTGATAAATATTTTTGGCCATATCACCCTGCTCTACTCGACAGGCACTCTTCTTGGCTGCAGTGGTTATTATTATATTTACATGCTCCTATTCCCATTTGTGCTCGATGACAACTGGTACTTTTCCACTCGCTTTTTTCTCCCTCCTCGCGCTCACAGACACATAACGGGTATGGTAGTCCATTCTCCCTGCAGCACGGACTACACTGCCTATGAGGCTACATTCTTTAGAGCTATCCTGTAGCATTCTGCCTTAGCACAACAACAACAACAACAAAAAGGCGCTCTCTCACCCAGGAAACACACAGTCGCAGAGAGAGCGCCCTGTAACCATGGCAACCGTAATGCTGCCACCTGGAACAACAGAACAGCTGTCAAACAAACCCAAACAGTCCTGACCCGCGACAATATGAAACAGGGAAGTACCGCAGTGTAATCCATTTATTTCAACAAAGTAACTGTATTCTGAATACCACCTTTTTAAATGGTAATTCAAACTGAAATCCTCTGCTCTTAGACGTGCTGTCACCTGAAACCGTTTATTAAAGAACAGTATCCTGAAATGCAAAGAATTTAAATTGCTGGATCGGCGGACAGCAGCGGTTTCTCGCAAGTTAAGTAGTTTTTTAAGGCGTTTTTTTCCGAAGGCAAAAGTATGACATCACAAGTCTTAATAAAGTCTCAATAAATAAATTAGTAAATTAATAAATAAAGTCTTAAAAGAGTCTTAATAAAGCTCAACTTGTTCTTTGCATTTAACTGACATTTATTTTGGACAGGAGGATTCTTTGACATATCTTAACAATCCCGTCAGAACTAAAAGGAAATACAAACTTAAATGAATATTCTTAATAAAGCCCTTACGCATTATATATGACGAAACCTTCCAACAAAAAGATCAATAAAGTACACATTACACTTCACACTGTGGTAATTGCACTTAACTATCTAATAAAATGAACTTGAATGCGAGAGTTGCCTATGACGGCAGCTACAACGAGGATATCAGACCGTGCCAGGCGCGAGCTTCCTGAGTCTCTTTTAGAAAATGCAGTGGTGTATGAAGTGTTCCTGTGTGCTGGGCTCAGAGCTGCTGCATCAGCAGCATGCTCCTCACTCTGCGGCAAGCAGCAGGCTCACCTTGCAAACGGAGGGCACAATTACTGCATGCAAACGGGCAACAGAAACACGATCGGTCTCTAAAATGTGCTGGCATGATGTAATTGATAAAATAATTAATTAGAAAAAAGCGTGTATCCGTGTGATGAGGCTCAAACCGCAGGTTAAACAGAGAGGTTCTTACCGCTGATTAGGAGCAGAAGCAGCAGCATCTTCACCCTCCTTTAAAGTCCCGTGAAACTCCTGCTCCTCCTCCAGCTGTGACTCTGACAGCAGGTTAGTGTCGGTGTGAGTCAGACGGGCAGTGATGCTGATGGTCTGTGTCAGCTGTTAACGTTTGTGGAGCTCACAGAAACATGAAGCTTCAGCTGCTCTGGCCTCCTCTCTGCTTCTGTTATCTACGCTCACCTGCCACTTTATTAGGTACATCTGCTCAGCCTGTTGGTGCTGTGTCAGCGTTACTGATGGGGCTGTTTGTCACTGGGTCACATGGTCACTGAATCTGCCACCACATAATAATATTTTCCAAATATATTAACATTAAGATTGAACCACGTGATCTGCCTCACATCTCCACTGAGTGTCCTCCAAATATTGTTGATCTCATTGTCAGTAATTAGGCTGGCATTGATCTGTACATTCATCTGAAGACAAATTAAAAAGTATCTACAAACTTAATAATAAATCTAAGAGATGCAGTTTTCAGTTCTTCAGTGCTGTTTTATTTCATGTTCATGATTGTTCTCATACACATGAACCACAGTAATAACACTCACAGCAGTGACTGAAGAACATCCAGATTCTGCTGCATCTGTGACCCTGCAGAGATCTCACACTGTGAGTGAGGACATCCAGCCAGCATGGAGCTCATTTCAGAGAAGATACTTGTTACCACAAGTTGTAAAGTTTGTGTGCTGTCTTCTGACTGTTTGTTTGTAATCGTTCTCTACCACAACGTCCTGTTTACTGAATGTTTCAGGATAAATCTGGATTCATCATCATCATCACACAGTTTAGATAAAGCAGAAAGTAGTTTGAGTCCATCTGATCTCGGACAAGATTAGAAATTAAAGCATAAATAAACAGATCAAAAACGAACAATTCATCAGTAATAATGTGATTTAATTGTTTTGGTTCTTTGTGACTTTACTGTCAGCACAAACTCAGTTTTCCTTCTTCATGAACTCTCCACTGCAGCAGGTTTCTTCCTGTAGTCTCACAAACAGACAGCAGGGTGGAGGTGATGTGAGGGTGTAGGCGTGCTGCTGAGTCCAGCTGCTCATAGATCAACTCTGTGGAAAGACTTCTACACCCGAGTGCTTCTATCTGAGCCCTCAGCTCAGCCTGATGAAGATCCTTCTCATTGTGGAGATCTCTGACACCAGAGAACAAAAACTATCAAAGTAAAACAGAAAAACGAATGACACCGCCTGACAGATGAGTCTGTGTTTAAACCCTGTGACAACAAGCTTATCGAGTTTAATTACAAGACAAAGTTCACAAAGCAAAGGTTTCCAGTCGGTGGTAGGAGGTAGTGGGAGGTGGAGTTGTTGGTGGAGGTACTGCTTTCAGTTCTACATGGTTAAAGTCTCCAGCCACAGTCACAACTCCCTCTGTTTTGACATTCAGCCGTTGATCATGCAGTACAGCTAACTTAGCTTTAGCCTGTGTGCTATACAAACAGCTTTGACCAGAAAGGCAGAAACCCGCGTGGCATGTAGACCGCTCTGCATTTTACTGACAGATACTCCAAACCTGTGAGCAGTGTGTTCACACCAGCAGCTGTTCTGTATGTAGACACACAAACCTGCAGCTTTACAGGACGCACACCTGTCCACTCGAACACTGGAGCACCTCTGACTCCACAGCTGTATGGGGAGTATTGTGATCCAGTCAGCTCTCAGTGATTATTGTTAGACACCTGACTGTCCTGGTGAAATGATTGTCAGCTGCATCATGTCCATTATGTTGGTGAGTGACTTGATGAGTTTGTGAGAGACGGTTTGTGGTTTGTGTTTGCATGTAGCTTCACACACTCTGCCTCCTCAAAGGTGAAATGGTGATAGCTTTGTCTGCTCCACTGCTAGTGGTATAAAGTTTGTGCTGTTTCCTGATATCCACACATGAATCCTTTCTGCACTGAATTAAGCTTTAAGTAACTGAACTGACCAAATACACACAAAGCTGAGGACACACACCACATCTGTTTTGATTGACCTCACCTGGTTCTTACATATCATGAAGCATACTCAGCACACTCTTCATGTTTTATTCAGACTGGCTCCCTCTTGGATTTGGAGTCCTCTGTTACTTTGTGTTTGCACAGTTCTGCATACTGTCAGTCAGCTGTGACAGCAAGGAAACAAACAGCCGGCTGAAAGAAGCAGAATGACCCTTTAACACGTGCTAGGATGACGTGGTGTTCTGGACTCAGTGGATACTGAGAGTGGACTATGGAGTCCTTGAAGGTCCTGGAGACCAAACTGAACCCTGAATTCAACCTAAAATTAACCTCTATGCCCATGATAGAGTAAGACGAGCAGGGGGAGGTACCAGCTGGACTGTTTCCCCCACAGGTGGACTCACAGGTGAGACACCTGCAGCTTTACTGACACCCAGTGGACGCAGCAGTAAACTGCAGCAGCTCAGACAGTAATTTAAGTGTTTATTCAGGGCTGCTGTGGCTCATTAAAAACTTTGAAACTCAAATAAATGAAGGTCTTCAAATGTCTCATATTTCCCCCAAATCACTGAATGGAAGTGTTTTTAAGACTGGAAGGAAAATGCAGCCAAAAATTATTATTATTATTATTATTATTATTATTATTATTATTATCATTATTATTATTATCAATACTGTAAAACAAAATGTTTTTTCATTTGAAATTTATTGGTGAACACTTGAATGGATTTCCCTGAACAATGAAATAGTGACATGTTCTACATCCACATCAATCACAATCATAGAAAATGTCAAATAAATGTGCTTGTGTTGTGTCCATGATGATGTTAACAAACAAACTGTGACAGAGCCTCAGACGTGATGAAGAAGCTGAATCAGCAGAAAGAGCAGAGCAGGAAGCAGCATCATCCACACAGGTGTGTCTCAGGTGAGTCCTGCTCCCACACTAAACACATCCACATCATATTAGCATGTGCTAACATGTGCTTCTGCTTTATTTCAGTCTGATATGTTTCCAGTCAACATGTCTGCTGTGTGTCTCTCAGCACTTGTGTCTGTGATACTGCGTGATGCTAACAGACTGTAACGTCAGTGAGTCTGTGAGGATCTCTGTCACCTACAGCTTCCCCTGTGGAGCTCATTTCAAATGCTCAGCTTTACACTCAGGAACAGGAAATGCTGCGTCTGCAGTTTGTCTCCTTCAAACTAAAGTGTCTCAGACTCGTGCAGCACGTGAGCACAAAGATGTTTTTGGTCACGTGGTGGGCACGAGGAGCTCTCAGTGAGTTTGGAGCTGAAACATCTTTGACTCCCAGAGTTCAACTGTGAAAGTGAAACAAGCAAACATGGATATTTAGGAGCCTCAGACGGTGTGATGATGATAATGAACCCAGGAAAGAAACAAAGAGAGAAAAGAACAGATTGGAGATCAGAGCTGAACACACACTTTTTTAAAAGCATGCAGGAGCCGTGAGGACGAGCACGGATTCATTCATTCCTATCTGCACTCTGTTTTTGAAAAATGAAGATTTAATCAACAGTTTCTCCAAAGCCTTTACCTGAATATTAATAAATGTGAACTCTGAACTCAAAGATCCAAATGTGACTGTTGTAATATCTCGATAACAAAAGAGGTTCCATATTTAGGTATGAATCACTCACGATCAAAAAAAGGATGACTCTAAATTTGATCCCTATTTTAGAGAGAATTACAAACAAATTCAAGTGGCTGTTATCTTTCATTGAGAGGAAAAGTTTTGATGACTAAAGCAGGAGGAACTTCTCATCTTGCTGACACAACATTGGCTCTACACCTGATAATAAACTCTTAAAGACATTGACAGATTGCTCTTCAACTTCATTGGAGAAACAGTTGTTATGAATCTATCTAAAAATGAAGTGGCTAAAACAGCTTACCAGAAACTCTACCTCCATTTGGACACTATACCTGTTCATATTCTAAGTTGTTTTGATTGTTCGTAACTGTAATTTTGATAAAATCCCCATTAAAATGTGTTCATTTCAACAGGCGTTCTCATCATGAACTCTCATCTACGAACACAATTTTGTCCTCATAAGTTATTTAATGATTTATTTTATTAGTTATTTATTTTACCCGGCAACTCCCTAAAATGTATCTCGTATGTAATTATGAACAACGTTGAAGAAATTTCTCTCAAACTCAGAATTTAAGACACTCCACTTTACTGCCACCTATTGGACACATCAAGAAACTGCAGCAGCTCAGACTGTAATTCAAGTGTTTATTCAGGGCTGCTGTGGCTCATTAAAAACTCTGAAGATCTTCAAACGTCTCATTTTAACCCAAAAATCATTAAACGGAAGTTTTTTCAGACTGGAAGGGAAAATTAAGCCAAGAAGATTTTTTTCAATCAGCGTTAAAGTTTCACTCGCTCAGCGTGAACAGAAGAAAAAAACAGAAGATGGAAACCTGCCAGATTTGAGTCAAAGGAGTTTGCAAAGAAAAGCGTCTGGACTTCTTTAAGTTGCTTGAAGACGTTTCACCTCTCATCCGAGAAGCTTCTTCAGTTCTAAGGTCAAATGGTGGAGGATCCCAGATTTAAACCCAGTGGGAGTTCCCCCCCCAAAGGGGGACAAAGGACCCCCTGATGATCCTCTACCTAATCACATGAGCCAAGGTGTGAAAGCGGGTGTGGGTCCCAATCAGCCAGGGTTTTGGGTGAACCCATTGAGAAACCTGGCCCCACCCTATCATGTGATTTCCTGAGGTCAGATGGCCCAGGATGTGAGTGGGCGTTAAGGCGTCTGGGGAGGGAACTCAAAACTGGATTATAGATGGCAGACAGTTGGTGTCGTAAACCACCGCCTCTGTTCAAAGATGGTCGCTCACAGTGGACGTAAATGGCTTCTTTCACTCCTCTTTCAAACCATCTGTCCTCTGTGTCCAAAATGTGAACTGTTAGAATGAATTGTTAAATGTTTGTCATTTTTAAGACTACCATCTGTACTTTAACTGTCTGTTGAAAGGAATTCTTTCTGTTCTCCCCTCCCCAGATTCTCGAGGTTCTGGGTGGGGGGCTGTAGTGTTTTTATCACGGACACATCCTTGTAAAGGTCTGTTTGATGTTTGGTAAAACTTCCTACCCTTTGTATGGTTTCACTGTGCTATCTGTGGTAAACCATACATTGGGTGTGGGGGAGATTACCCTCTTTTTGGCCTAGGATGTTCCTCCTGCTTTTATGTTTTATGACCCTTTGATCAGCAGGAGAACACTGGATACAGCGGAGTCTGAGTTTAGACCCAACATGAACATTGGAATCCTCAAAAGAGTGACCTTTGTCCTTTAGATGCAGATGAACTGCTGAGTCTTGTCCCGTGGAGGTGGCTCTTCTATGTTGTGCCATGCGCTTGTGAAGTGGCTGTTTGGTCTCTCCGATGTAGAGGTCTGGGCATTCCTCGCTGCACTGTACAGCATACACCACATTGTTAAGTTTGTGTTTAGGAGTTTTGTCTTTAGGGTGAACCAGTTTCTGTCTGAGTGTGTTGCTGGGTCTGAAATGCACTGGGATGTCGTGTTTGGAGAAAACTCTCCTGAGTTTTTCTGTTTAAATCTGGAACTCTCCACCATTTGACCTTAGAACTGAAGAAGCTTCTAGGATGAGAGGTGAAACGTCTTCAAACGTCTTAAAGAAGTCCAGACGCCCCTCTGGTCATGTGATCATGTGGTTTGTAGGAACGCTCCTCTTCCTCAGAGGATCCACCTGTGCTTCCTCTCCTCTCTCCTCCACCTGTTACAGTGAGGGAACGTCCTCCATGATGGAGGAGCTGCTGGAAAGTGCTGAGAGTTTCCTCCAGAGTGAGACCTCTGTCACAGTTCAGAGGATCTACGGCAGCAGAGACCTTCATGGACACTAAAAGTCTCAAACACACAACAACGACATCACACTGACTCCACTCTGACATCACTGATCAATAATCAAAGAACACACAGATCAAACTGATTGATCAGCCATCAGAGGAGTCGGATCAATGGAGCTGCTTCTGTTCCTGATGTCCCCTGTTTGATCCTGGACCTGAACTTTCTCTGCAGAGGAGACACAAGGCAGTCAGTCAGGGAAATACAGACGTGAACATGAAGAGAGAGACAGACAGATACCTCTGACTTTCAGCAGCACAGTTTTCACTCTGATCCAGACGTCCTTGCTGTTGATACCACACTCGTATCTCCCACTGTCCCATTCTGTGGGGTGTTTCAGGGTCAGACTGAGGTCTCCAGTTTTCAGCAGGTCTTCATTCATCTTCGTTCGGTCTCTGTAAACCTGGTGCTGTTCTTCAGGCTGGTCAGAGCCGTTCATATACATGTGGACTTTGTTATTGATCTGGTCCTTCCAAACCACTATAGCATCTTCAGGAAGGTTTTGTGAGGTTTTGAAGGGCAGCTGGACAGACTCCGCCCCCTCCTCCACCTCCACCTGACAGACTGAGAGGACAACAAACACAACATGAGCTGTACAAAGTGTGATTGGTGTTCACAGAGCAGCACCATGTGACTCTTGTTCTGCACTAAATAAAATCAGAGCTGCTTCTATTTCTAATATGACAGCTGTACATTAGAGCTGGAACACTTTAAATGTGAGCCATAAAAACATGATACTCTACAAGTGCATTCAGCTCTGACACTGTCACATCATGAAGGAGACGTGGAAATCACTTTGTTACACAAATCAAAGTCAAATCAATTCTATTGATGGAATATTGTGTGATCAATAGACTGATCAGTTTCTAATCTGTCATCTATCAGCTGGAAATCCAGCAGTGTCAAACAGACTTGGCAGCAGATTAGGACCAAACACAAACACATTGAGACTTTTTCTTCATCAGCAGTTGCAGGTAAATTGCAGCAACAATGCGACTCAGACAGTTTCTCTATAACTGCAGGGCTTCCTGCGCTGCTGTTAGTCAGATACGGATCAACAGGTTGTGGATAGAAAGCAGATTCCTTCAGCAGAGGATCCATATCACACTTGAAGCATGTCGTCGGGAAAACAATCAGTGAAAATGGGACACTTTGAGCCAATTTGAGCCTCAAACTCTGAACATAACCTGCTGCAGACCAGCTGATGTGTTCAGTTACCATGGTGAGGAATTTCACAATAAAGGAGGCGTACGCTCTGTCTTTTCCCGGCCCGACGCTCTGGCACATTTTAGACAAGTTTCCCGGCAGAATACGATCCCGTCCGGAGGCCGACACCATCCTTATCCACATGGGCACAAACCGGATTCCAAACAGCGCTCCCACTTCCTCAAACTGGACTTTGTGTGTCTTTGTGAGGCTGTGAAACAAGCCCACCGTAGTGTTTGTATCTCCGGCCCCACTCCCACCTGTGGCCGTGGAGCGTTTGGGCGGCTGCTCGGCCTCCACACCTGGCTCTCCTCTGTGTGTGACTCCCACAGCCTGGGCTTTAGAGACAACTTCAATGTTTTCTGGGACAGGAGGCATCTTTCTGCAGCAGATGGGCTCCACTTCAACCAATCAGGAGCCAGATCCTCTCTGCTAACATATCATATGGAGTCCAGCGTGCAGGAAACACTCCATCAAGTACCTGTCCACACCTGCCCACACCTGCTGACCGCTCCGTCACTGACTGACGTCCCCCAGGTCCTAGTCCCTATCATCTCAGTTCCACTCTAAACACTAATCCATGTTCAGCTGGACTCGGAGCCTCTGGAGACATTTTGGATATTCCAGTCATGAAGATTCTGCTGAAGATTCTTTAAGTCACAACAACAACAAAAACTGACAGATTGAACATGTATCAAGATATCTGCTGAGGTTGAGGCTTTTCAGTACAGACAAAGGCCCAAAGGTCTAATTTGGACTTCTGTGCTGAGCCTTTGTAGATGTAATATACTTGCTCAAAGTGTTTTATGTTTGTATTTTGTGCATTGTTGCTGTGAATTGCTATTGTGTTCAGAAGCAACTAAAACCCCTTGATATTCACCCTTGTTTGTTTATTTGTTGCTTCTATGTCAAATAAGATGGCTGCACTAAGCTTCAGTTAATCCAAAATGCTGCAGCAAGAGTACTGACAGGGACTAGAAAGAGAGAGCATATTTCTCCTGTATTGGCTTCCCTTCAGGGGCGGATCTAGAGAAATCTTCTTAGGGTGGCATGAGGGTGGCAAAGAAATCAAATGGGGTGGCAAAATCAAAGCCTTTTTTTAAACACATATGCAGGTGGTTACATATGGTTAAAATTATTATTATGTAACACTATGCAATATATTCAGTTTTAGCATTTATATTCACTGCTGACTGTAACTATGCTTGAAGTGTTAATGCAATATTATTTTAATAAACAACACTGTCATGTGCAAAACTGGGGTGGCAAAGGATCATTTTAGGGTGGCACTTGCCACCTCATGCCACCCTTCTAGACCCGCCCCTGCTTCCCTTCATTGGCTCCCTGTTAAATCCAGAATTGAATTTAAAATCCTGCTCCTCATATCTTATCATAATGACTTTGTAGCACCATATCACCCCATTAGAGCACTTTGCTCTTGCACTGCAGGCTTACTTGTTGTTCCTAGAGTATTTTAAAGTAATGGGAGGGAGAGCCTTCAGTTTTCAGGCCCGTCTTCTACGGAACAAGCTTCCTGATGAGCTTAATGCTCCCAGACACATTTCTATTGCAGGTCTGTTTTTAGTTTGGAATGTAGTTGAAACATTTGCATTTCCATTGTGATAAAAAACAGTTAGAGAGGGATGCATTAAATGGAGCATCAAAGCAAATTCTTTGCATTGATGTCAGTGCGGTCTGTTCTTAGTGATGTACAAGGAAAAAGTAAACAATGGATCAAACCTTTGGGTTTAAGCAGCAATGGTTTTGCTCTGAAAATGTCTCCATTCCTCCAAACTTCACAGATGAAAGCTCCACCGTCACAGTCCGTGGGGTATTTCAGGGCCAGACTGAGGTCTCCGGTTTTCAGCAGGTCTTCATTCATCTTCGTTCGGTCTCTGTAAACCTGGTGCTGTTCTTCAAGCTGGTCAGAGCCGTTCTGATACACGTGGACCATTCTGGATTTCCCGTCCTTCCAGACCACTATAACGTCTTCAGGCAGACCTTCTGTGGTATTGAAGGGCAGCTGGAGAGAGTCCACCCCATCCTCCACCTCCACTTGGGGGACTGAGAGGACATCAAACACAAAATTAAAAGTGATAACCAGATGAGCTTTTCACTGTTATCCACTGTCTTGAATACAAATGTGGAATAAACTGCTGAACCACTCCTAAACATTCATTTAGAAACAAAGAGAGAAGACATCTCACAGAGGTCACACATACAAGGATAATTTGGATTCTTTGGACAATCTTTGGACTCAGGCGCAGACTGAGAAAGCACGGTTCAAACATTTCTTTATTAATCACACTGTTTGTGTGCCTGTGGGATCCCCAGGTACTTGTAGCTGTCCTCTATGTCTACGATGTTGTCTTCACCCCGGGACTACACACCTGAATCAAATGATTAGTTCATTACCAGCTCTCTGGCGAAATGCAAGACATGTTGAGGAGGTAATTTAGCCATTTGAATCGGCTGTGTTGGATCACGGACACATCTAAAAATTGGAAGACAGCAGCCTTCGAGGCCTGAAGTTGGCGCACCCTGCTCTAAAGGGTGGCTGGTTGCTTGGCTTAACCACGTGCTCCCCTGTGACTTGGAGATGGAAGTCCCGATTTGGCATCCGCAGTACCATCACAGACCTGTGGCAGAGGAGAGTACTGTGGAGACCATAGAGGGCTTATTGAAGATGGGGGTGTTAGCACCCTCAAACTCATGCTGGAACACTCCAATTTTGCCTGTAGAAAAGCACGGCATGGGAAAGTATCGTATGGCACATGATTTGAGGACCATTAATGATATGTTGGCAACGTTTTCAAAAAATACCCGTGTAGGTGCGGACATAGTGTAAAAGAGTTAGTAGTGTATTTTATTACTACCTGTAATTTATTGCAGTTTACTTGTATTTGCTTAATTTAATTTTTTACTAAATGTTTGAGGTGTGACATAAACCGCAAAAATTGAGAGCGTGTGTTTGGAGGACGTGTTTGTCCGGGGTGGTGTTGGGGGTGTTGTTAGGTGATAAATAACATGCTGACTAGATCATTTCTGCACGTTTCCTCATGTTACAGAGGAGGAGAAGATCCAAAGAGGAGGGAGGGGGAGAGGCTCAGGAACAGTTAGGATCAGAGACTTTGAGCCATCATGGACTCCCACTGCGGGGACTGTAGAGTATAGGGATATTTTGCTGCTATTATTTGCTGGTATTTTTTATAATCATCATTACCATTCCAGTAATTATTAATATTGATATTGCATTCAGATGTTCAAACATACTGGTATCATATCAACCTTTATTACAGGTCCAGTAAGAACCACGTTAAACTGTTGACTTGAATCTATAATCCTAAATGCTTTTGAATGTTTTTATACTCTTACAGGCTGAGAGTTGCAGGCTGACAGGAAACTGCAGGTTTGCAGAGTATGCTTTGCAGGTAATGAAACCGAAAGCAGAGTCTCAGGAGACTCTCACCAGTTTACTCTTTATTAGCTTTTATTCATTTATATCTTTGAATTAAGCTTTTGTTCTTGATTAAAACATGCATTTGATATATTACACATATAGTTTCAGTAGTGTACATGCTGGCCTTCTGTCTAGTGGAAAGGTTACAATCTTAGCTGAAGAGGTGAGCGGTGAAAAAGAGTGCAGCAAAAGGTTGACACGTATACACACACCCACACACACAGTAGATGGACTCAGTTTATATAGGTGAAAGTTTAATCATATTATGCTTGTAACTGCAAGTTGTGCCTGCAAAAGAATAGAAAAGAGAATAGTTTGTGCAGAACGTGTCCCTGATGTTCCAGACAGATAAGCGAGCGTCCCGTGGCAACAAGAAGCACCTGCTGTAGAGACGAGACGATGATCTTTTCAAACTGTGTTAAAAGTCATTGTGGTTTTGATTTGACGTATGCAAGTATCTGCTTAATGCATGTAGGGGCGTTGTATTACCCCGACCCTATAAAACCTTTGTTTTGTTCATTGTTTGAGAGATCCACCTCTGATGTTCTGCAGGGTGTATCTCCCACGCTGCGTGTGTTCATTAAAATCATCGTTTGACTCCACCTGGCAGGGTCAGTGCGTTATTTTGAATCTTAACAGGACTCTTAGTCTTAGTCTGTTCAATTAAACACACAGTTGCTCCCCCTAAAATTTTTGGCTTTTAGACAACGGCATCAAAGAATTTATATTATTTGAATGAACTGAAAAAGATTCAAACTTAAAATGTTTAGAGAATAAACTCTTGCATGACCTCTGACCTTTGATCTGTATCTACAGCACTGACCTCTGACTTTCAGCTCCACTTGTTTCTTCAGCAGGATGTTTCCCTCCGTGCTGTAGACGGTGCAGGTGTAGCTGTCTGTATTCCAGCCTGTGGGATATTTCAGGGTCAGACTGAGGTCTCCAGTTTTCAGCAGGTCTTCATTCATCTTCGTTTGGTCTCTGTAAACCTGGTGCTGTTCTTCAGGCTGGTCAGAGCCGTTATGATAAACATATACCATCCTGCTGCCTCTGTCCTTCCACTCCACTTTAGCGTCGTCAGGCAGGTGAAGTGTGGTTTTGAAGGGCAGCTGGACAGACTCCACCCCTGAATCCACCACTACCCGGGGGACTGAGAGGACAACAAAGCACAACATGAGCTTGGATGGAGACATTTGTGTTGACTCTAACAGGCTGAATGCTGCTGCTTCACTGGGAGCTCACTGTTAGATAGAAAGTGGTCAGTGTGAAGAGGAGACGCAGCAGAAAGATGAAGACTGACAGGAAGAAAGCAGTGAACAGACTGTTGGAGCTGCTGTTAGTGGGACAGGACTTTATTCAGTCTCTGAGGACCAGATTTGACTTGATGAAGCAGAGAAACACAGTCTGAGTGTTTCTGTCACTTGTAACGCGTTACAAGTAACGTAATCTGTAATCTGATTACTTTCTTCAAGTAACAAGTAAGGTAAGGGATTACAATTGCAAAAAAGTAATTAGATTACACTTACTTTCCCATAAGCACGCTGCGTTAATGCGTTAACCCTTTAAAGCCGGTCGGAGCGGGCACGCTCTGTTTTGTGTAACTATTTTTAAATCCCGGTAGCTCTGCAACCACGTGAGCTAGCGCAATAATTTTTTTTGCATATGAAACCGGAGGAGTTGTACATACATCTCATGACATCAGCTTGTCCTAGGTCACATTTTCCTTCCACATATAGCTTTGCAAAAACTGCATAAAAAGCGCTTGCAGCAAGAAAAACATAATATTCTAGAAACACGCTTTGCCGATCCAATCAGCTGTTCATAAAACTTCCTAGGTTGGAATAGACGTCAGCTCGAACATTCGCATGTCCGCCATGACCTGCCCGAAACCGGAAGTGTAGTTTTCTTTACCATCAGGGCCTCATGAGCCTGTACTGGAGTTTTTAAAAGTTATGTTTGACTTTATGACTTTCTGTGTCGTTTCTGGGATGCTTTGGACTCATATTGCACTGCTGGAAATAGTTTATTTTGATGCATATGCTGTTCTTTTGCAAATTTGCACTATAATATTTATTTTCGTTTTTCCTGCAGTATTTAAAAATTGGTGTATTTCAAAAATAAAACTATGAAGACACTCAAAATAAATTTCCTGTGGTGGGAAACTTTTTTGTGCAACTTTTTTGTATTTACAGTTTTGAGGGATAAGCCTCTGAAATTTCTCTAACTAGAAATATATGTAAAAACAAAAACGATTTTCAATTTTTTTGTAATTTATTGCACTTTTTTGCAATTTATGTAGTTACTATGCACCTAATGCATACATATTATTAACGATGTATAGCAACTTGAAATGCTCCCAAAAATGGCACTACAGCATGTAAAAATATAATATAATGTATAATGTATAATGTAATGTATAATAATATATGGTAGGTCTTAAAGGGTTAATAAACTGATTTTGTTTGTAAGATTGTCTCCTGACAATGACGCAAAATTAAATCTCAGACAGTATTGATAATAGAAACACGTACTAACACTTTTAGCAGGCTTACATGCTAACCCTA
Organism: Pelmatolapia mariae; assembly: GCF_036321145.2. Classification (NCBI taxonomy): domain Eukaryota; kingdom Metazoa; phylum Chordata; class Actinopteri; order Cichliformes; family Cichlidae; genus Pelmatolapia; species Pelmatolapia mariae. The sequence goes on from NW_027051894.1 coordinate 20,277, forward strand.
CTTTTTAACTCACTGAGACCTATCGAAACACTTCAGATTTATCAAAAACAAGTATTTCCCTCACGGAAGTCTTTAAATGTCCTTTACTTGTCATTAAATTTGCCAACGTTAGCGAACAGAGCATTAGACAGTCTGAAAACTCTGTGCGGTTCGCTCGTGAACTGTACATGCTGCTTTCAAGTGCAGAGCAACAAACTACAGTGGAACCCCGACTTGCGAATACCCCATTTAACAAAAAATTCAAGTTAAGAAGGCACTTGACCGCAATATTTCTGCCCGCATTACGCATGCTTCTAATGGTGGGCACATGAAGAACATGAGGGGCGTGAAAGCTCGGGGAACCCTTAACCATTTTTTTTTGTCCACCAGGCCACGGCAGAAGCAGATATGGTCTGTAAACACTGGTTTGTTTTTTAAACCCTCTGGTTAAGGTTAATATGGGCATGTGCAGTGAATATCAGCGCTATGTGGCCAGAAGTGTGATAATATAATTTATTTTGTGTAATAAACGACTGCAAGGATAGATGATTAAAAGAAATAGATGACTAATACATAAAAGTAATACATTGATGAATAATGATGATGAGTTATGATGCGTAATCATGGGAACAAGCGGGTTTACAAACAGGAGCAGCTGATTAGCATTAAAAAAGCTGAAATAATACCTCAACTGAAGCCAATTATACTAAAAGCACTATATGTGCACTGTTACAAGAATGTTTTTCGTTCTATTGTTTTCTATTAATTTATATAATTTTAAGTTCAGCAGGACAGTTCTCTTAAAGAAAGATTTACTTATATTCTCAAAAGTTAAGCATGACAGGCTTCTGTTTAAGAAAGAGACCTGTTTTATTGTGTTAATGTTGTCATTTTGAGCTAAAAATAAATGGCTAAATGATCATTTGTTTCCCATATGGTCATATCACAAAGAATATGCATCTACTTAAATCAAATTCAAGTCAAATGGTTAAAAAAATTATTTCACACACAAAAAAAAGAGCTACAAAAATTCACCACACTGGGAAGGGTGAAGACAACTGGGTCGCCCGGCCCTGGCCACGAGGTGTCCCTTATTTATTTTTCAGGGAGTTGGCAACCCTAGATGGAGACCACTGAGACTGAACCACTATCATGAGTCTGACCTCTGACCTTTGACCTGTATCTACAGCACTGACCTCTGACAGTGAGATTCACTTGTTTCTCCATCAGGATGTTTCCCTCCTGCTGTAGGCGGTGCAGGTGTAGGTGGAGTTGTCTCCATCTGTGGGGTATTTCAGGGTCAGACTGAGGTCTCCAGGTTCCAGTAAGTTTCTCTTTATCTTTGTTCGGTTCTTGTATTTATCGTCCTGTTCTTCAGGCTGGTCAGAGCCGTTCTCATACACGTGGACCTTCCTGTTGTTTGCATCCTTCCACTCCACTTTAGCGTCTTTAGGCAGACAAAGTGTGGTTTTGCAGATCAGCAGGACAGACTCCACCTCTGAATTCACCCCCACCGAGCGGACTGAGAGGACAACAAAGCACAACATGAGCTGTAGTGAAGGTTACTAATGTTCTCCTTATGACCTGTTACAGTGGACTTATTTCTGTGCTTGTCCTGTTAGACCTCAGTGTAGACACAATATTTACTACAAACAGTATAACACACCAGAGTTATTAAAGGAAATTCACTGCAGTGGTTTTAATCATATCTGATAGATTCCAGTTTGTTCATGTAAATGAGGAGTTTCTTCACACACAAAAAATATTAATAGATTTATTTGATTACCATGCATATGCTAAGCTTTTATTGCTGATACCATTTAAATCAATCAGTTACAGGCATGTCTTAAGAAGATAAAGGCCTGGAGGACCTCTAATTTCCTGCTTCTAAATTCTTTACATACTTGACCTTTATGTAAAATTAAATCCTACTGATATTTCAGTAGCATGTCCATATTGGTATTTTTGCAAATGATATCAGTGACCAATGTGTTGCTGATATCTGGCAGAACTACTAACCTGTATTTTTAATTTAAGCCTTTAAACAGTGAAATCCCTGAAATTCAGATGTTACTAACTACCAATGTTGGGCGAGTTACTTTGAAAAAGTAACTAATTATAGTTACTAGTTACTTCTTCAAAAAAGTAACTGAGTGAGTAACTGAGTTACAAGATTCTAAAAGTAATTAATTACTTATTGCGTTACTTAAAAAAGATATTTAACCCTCTGGGGTCTGTCGTGTTTTCAATATATATATATTTAAAGGTTCAGTCTATCAGGTGGCTTGATAGAGCGTGCTGATCTTCTGACAATGGGTGACTGATCACTTTGCTCCACACTGTCCTTCACAGGTGTTGTTGGTTCCGATGGTGTGTTGCTGTCATCCCACTGTCCTTCTGACGGTCCCATTGTCTTTTGAGTGTACAGCAAACTCCTCCGATTTCTCCTTAATATCAGTCCATCTTCCGTTTTCACATTGTATGATCTTGGGCTTACCTCCTCCAGTACAGTTGCTCTTTTTGTCCAGACGTTTGCATCTTCCACTCTGACTGCTTCATTGGGTGCGAGTGGTTTTAGAGCTTTTGAGGACTTGTCAAAGTTGACCTTTTGTCTCTTCTGCAACTGTTTCATTTTGTCTCTCACTTGTTTATGTTTCCTGGTTGTTGTGTAAGGAAGAGTGGTCCGTAGTTTTCTTCCCATTAATATTTCTGCTGGTGACTTGCCATGCTCTAGTGGTGATGCTCTGTAGCTCAGTAGTGCCAAATAAGGATCTGCCTTACTATCTTGTGCTTTCTTTAATAACTGTTTCACAATGTGCACACCTTTCTCCGCTTTCCCATTGGACTGTGGATGCAGAGGGCTTGAGGTCACATGTTTAAAGTCATATTCCTGAGCAAATAGTTGGAATTCTCTACAACTATAGCAAGGTCCATTGTCACTATGAACAATCTGTGGTATCCCATGTCTAGCAAATATTGATTTCATGTGCATTATGACACAAGTAGCTGACATGTTGGACAATAATGCCATCTCTGGATAATTTGACAAGTAATCAATAACCAGCAGGTAGCTTTTTCCTCCCAAGTGGAAAATGTCTGTTCCAACTTTCTGCCATGGTTCCTCTGGTATGTCCGTTATGGTCAGAGGCTCTTTTGGTTGTTTGGCCTGGTGTTTGATACACGTATCACAAGTTGAAACCATTTTCTCAATGTCTGCATTTATACCTGGCCAATAGACTGCTGTTCTGGCTCTACGTTTGCATTTCTCTATGCCTAGATGTCCCTCATGCAGTCTTTTCAGGATGTCCCCTCTAAGTGAATGTGGAATTACTACTCTGTTTTGTCTTAGCAGAAGTCCATTCACAACACTTAGTTCTGCTCTTAGGTTGTAATATGTTTTGCATTCACCTCTTGGCCAGTTCCCATTCAACAGTGTTATAACTCTTTGCAGACTAGAGTCCTTTTGTGTTTCAGCCTTGATCTGATGTGATTTCCTGTCTGACATAGGAAGTGACTCTGCCACCAGGTTTACATGTAGATTTACATCCATCTCTGCGGAGCTTTGCTCTTCGTTTGGGGTTGTGGCCCTAGAGAGCGCATCTGCTAACACAATGTGCTTACCTGGTGTGTAGATCAAGTTGAAATCATAGCGCTGTAGCTTCATCATCAATCTTTGAAGGCGTGGAGACATTTCACTTAGGTTTTTCTTGATTATGGCTATCAACGGCTTATGGTCAGTTTCTGCCAAAAATGTTGGCAAACCATAGACATAGGTGTGGAACTTTTCCAATCCAAAAACAAGCCCCAATGTCTCCTTTTCCATTTGGGCGTAGCGAGATTCTGTCTCTGTCATTGCTCTTGAGGCATATGCCACTGGCCTCCAGTGGTCTCCATAAGCCTGCAACAACACCGCGCCGATCCCTGCCTGCGATGCATCTGTTGACACTTTTGTTTTCCGTTTTGGATCAAAATACGCCAAAACTGGCTCTGTTGTAAGTGATTTTTTTAGTTGTTGCCACTCGTTTTCCAGTTCTTTATTCCATCTGAACTCGCAGCTATTGTGTAGAAGCTGTCTCAGGTGCACCGTTTTGGCCGCCAGGCTCGGGATGAATTTTCCAATAAAGTTAACCATTCCTAGGATTCTCAACACACCTTTTTTATCCTCAGGACGTGGCATTTCCAGTATAGCTCGTAGTTTTTCCTTATCTGGCTCGACGCCTTCGGCTGTCAGCTTGTCACCGAGAAAGGTAATGTCACCCACGCCAAACTGACATTTTGCTCTGTTCAGTTTAAGTCCATAACATTTCACTTTTTCCAGAACCTTTACTAGTCTCTCATTGTGCTGCTGTAGTGTGGATCCCCACAAAATGATGTTGTCCATATAAACTCTGACTCCCTCGATTCCTTCAATCATATGCTCCATGGTTCTATGGAATATCTCAGGAGCTGAAGAAATCCCAAAAGGCATTCTCTGGAAGCAGTAACGCCCAAATGGCGTGTTGAACGTGCAGTATTGTGTACTGTCTTCATGAAGCCTGAGTTGCCAAAATCCTTGAGACGCATCTAGTTTGCTAAAAAATTTTGCACCAGCCATCTCACTTGTTATTTCTTCTCTGGTACGTATCTGGTAATGCTCTCTTTGTATGTTAGCATTTAAGTCTTTTGGATCCATACAGACTCTAAGAGCACCGGTTGGTTTTTTAATGCACACCATGGAATTAACCCACTCAGTAGGTTCTTCAACTTTTCTTATAACTCCCAGTGCCTCCATCCGCTCTAATTCCTGTTTAAGCTTGTCTTTAAGAGCAGCGGGAACACGACGAGGTGCATGAACCACAGGCTGAGCTCCTTCTTTCAGCTTTATCTTGTAGGTGAAAGGTAAGACTCCAAACCCCTTGAATATGTCTGGGTACTGATCCACTATTTCTTTCACTCTTTTGGGCTCAGAGCTGTTTATACTGTACACCCGTCTGATTAGGCCGAGCCTCTCACATGCTTTATCTCCCAGCAGAGATTCATGTCCCTCCGGCACAACGATAAACATCGGACTGTGACATTGTCCTTTTACTTGTACTCTGAGCCTGCATTTACCTTTGGTTTTAATTGGCTCTCCATTATATGCTTGGAGTGAAGAAGAAGCAGTGCAATCTTCCGCGTATCAGGCTTACTATCGAGGCCGACCGCCTGCAGGTACAGCATAAACCGCTGTTTAAAAGTCCGCCACTCACAGTCCACATTTCCGTCCCAGTTGACGGCATCTGGCGGCTTAACACTATCCATGTCGACGGGCCTCACTGGTTCACTCCTGGTACCATGTCGTGTTTTCAATAAAACCCCCGTAGTAGTGAGCAAGCGTCTTTATTTTAACGTGGCTCACACCCATGCATGTAAAACATAACCTGCCGCTGCTTCTACGACACAGTATATATCACAAGTTGGCTTAGACAGCCCCCTAGTGGTGAAGCTGAACTAACCCACATAACTCCTATCAACACAGGGTCCAGGGTATAATTGGCCATTTTTGACTACTTTTGATTTGACCTCTACATTTCACCCTTAAAAACTATTTCCTTGGTATCGTTGTTCTCAGCACAACCTCACGTGTCTGAATTTACAGTCCGGTTTTCATTTAGACATACTGCATTAACACAATTGATCTAAAATCAAACAAAAAATATAAAATCTGAGTAGAAAGTGATATGTTTTACTGTAACAACCACAAACTTGTTTATTGAATCATATTTCATAACTTAAAATGCAAATATAAACTGTCAATTTGAAAATCCTATTCACAAGTTTTGCAAACAACAGTTATTTGCAGCCATTTACCTTTTACCCCTTTTTTTAATAACCATTTCAAACTATTTACAGAACAATCAGCTGTTCTTCAATAAGATGCCACACAAATTATTTGTGCCACTCCAAAAAGATAATTTCTGTCCACTATAAAGGAGAACATCACAGCCTGATACCTGCAGGTCTGACAGCAGCAGGTGTATCACTCCTGTTTCTACCTGGAGACAGCAGTCCTAAACAACCAAATGTCATGTTGCCATATCATTTTTTGATTGGTTGACATGGTGCATTTTTCCACCAACACGAAAGGGCTGGGTTTTTTTGTTTGGTTTTTTTGGTCATAAGCAGAGAGTGCTTGCTAGCGCTGTCCTTAGACAGTAAACGTGACGAAATGATTGAGGAAAAAACACGGCGTATATATTGTTTATCATGACTCTGGTTTTACGTGGCCTATCAACACAATTTAAAAACTGTATCACCTTGTTGCTTTGTAATATTAAAGTGGTCATGTGATTGGCTTACCAGGACTACTTTATTCTTCCTCAGTCAAACAGCAGCACTCATGTAATTGTTTTGCCCCCTTAGCTCCAGGTGTTGTGCTAGACAGTTACCGTCGGGCAGAAAGTGATTGCCGCCCGCGGGAGCGCGTGCAGTTGCTTAAAGATTACTTACAGCTACTTCCATGCAACTGAGGTGCGGTAAGCTGAACACAGCTTCAACCGTCTGTTTGCTGAAAAGTAGTAATGAGACTGCACCGCAATTTCTTCTTAGTAACGGTAATGGTGTTGTGAAAATAGGAATAGTAATTAGTTAGATTAGTCGTTACTGAAAAAAGTAATGCCCTTAGTAACGCCGTTACTTGTAACACCGTCAGTAACGCCGTTAGTAACGCCGTTTCTTGGAACGCCGTTAGTAACACCGTTACTTGTAAAGCTGTTATTCCCATCACTGCTAACTATGGGCCCACATCTAAAGTGTGTCTTTTAGTTTAAATGTACAGAATCTACAGAAAGCTTAATAGTTAACAACTCAAAGAATTTTTTGACAAAAATTAAACTCTTTTCCAACATCAGTCAGGATTCAGAAAAAAACACAAGTAACTGCTGCTGTTAAAGTGGTGAGCGACAATAGCGATACAGTGGAATTCTAATAATAAACAATACTGGTCACTCTTTAACTGCTGGAGGGTTGGTTATCACATTACTTGTCCGCTACAATACAGTGTGTCCACGTTGCTTGGTTTTCTTCCTCTTTTAGCACCGAATCCAAAGGAGTTCCACAGGGCTCCATATTTGGACCACTGCTCTTTTCTATATAAATAAACTCTGGTATAATTAATCAATATTCCATCTTCATGCAGATGACACAATTATCTATTGCTCTTCTTCTTTAGTAGCACAAATCCTTGAATTTCTGTAGACTGTCTTTAATGTTGTTCAGTCCTATTTATCTCTACTTAGGTTTGTGTTAAATGCAGTTAAATCCAAGTTCATGTTATTCTCAAATAACCAAGAGTAATTGTCTGCGCTTACTAAGATCTAAACCCCGAGTATCTACGTCGTTTAACTTGAGCCTCTGCTAAAAATGATGCTTCCCACTCCGCTGAACATGGCGCTTTTTAATGCCCGATCATTGACTAATAAATCGTTCATTCTTAACGATTTGATATCTTCTAAAGAACTGGACTTCTCATTTCTGACTGAGACCTGGCAGCGGGACTTGGACTATTCGTCCCTCATTGAACTCTGCCCGAGTGGCTATTCCTTCATCAGCCAGCCTCGGGGATCTGGTCATGGAGGAGGTCTCGCTGTGGCATTTCAGGGCCATTTCTCCTGCCGCTCAGTGACAGTTGGACACTTTCTTTCGTTTGAACAGCTGATTAAAATCAGAAGTAAGGATCCTTTTTATTGTGCTGTGATGTATCGTCCACCTGGCCCAAATAGCTTGTTTTTATCAGTATTATTCTACATAATTTATGTTCAGTTTTTCTAGTTGTGCTGTTTTGATTATCTGTATTCAATGTTTCAGCTTAATTCTGGTTGTTTAGTTCTTAGGTTTTGCTCTTTTGCCCTCGTGTTTGCTGTAGGTTTAGTTCAGTGTCGTGTGTTTCCTGTTTTACTTTGCCATGAAGACAGACTTTCAGTGTTTCTAGTTTTGCTTCTCTTGTCTCATTAGGTCTCATTTCTCCTACCTGTGTTTCCCTTCCGTCGCCAATTCCCTGATTACTCCGCTGTGCATTTAAGCTCCGGGTTTCTTTGCCCTGGGTTGCGTCGTGCCTTCTTTATGCTGTCTGTCTCATGCTCCTGTTAGTTTTCTACTGTTTAGTTTCGGTTGGGTGTTGTGTTTAATTTCATGAAGTTTTTCCAGCAATACAAGCTGTGTTTTGGGTTTAAGTCCCGTCTTTGACAGTCCTGCATTTGGGTCTAGTCCTGCCTGCCGCACAGCACGTCATGACAGATCTAATCCAGAATCCAGTGTTTGATGGAAATCTCCTCCTGCTGCACTTCAACACATTAAAGAGAGAGAGATGAAAGAAAAGCTGATGATGAGAGCAGAGAGAGGAAGGTGTACTTACCGTGCAGGAGGATCACAAACACCACAAACATCTTTATGTTCCTGTCAAACTCAGAGACTCTTTAAAAGCCCTTCAGGACATCAGCTCACAGCAGCTTCACTTTCCTCTGCTGATCATCTACTGACACTCTCACACTGCTCACACTGTCACAGAGTTCAGCTTCACACTTTGTTAAAGCACATCTGTGGAATGAAGTTCGGCCGGCCGCAGATCACTTCCTTCCTCCTAGTTTCACGCCCGAGCGTTCCAGTTGGAGGCGGCTGCTGCGGCCTCACCCTGACACGCACAAAGCTCCACCACTGACACAGTGATTTGAAGGTTGAGCTGTCAGGGTGAGGCTTCTTCATGCAGGTGTGAAACTATGAGGAAAACTGACAAAGCGAAGAGTCTCAAAACTATACGAACACAGGTGTGTATCAGGTGACTCATGAGTGTATTTAATGCTCTATCAGTGAGTGAAAAGAACAAACAGGAAGCTTTTTGAAGGCAAAAATGTGTCTGTTAATGATATATAATCACGTTTGGATTCCCACATTTGTAAAATACTTCATTTAATTTGTTATTGGCATCTGGATTAAGGCATAAATGATTTCACACATCTGTAAATCTCAGTTTGTGCCCATTGATCATATCATACACATCAGTAACACTTAGCAGGCAAAATTCATTCAGGTCAATACTGTGTAATGGTACAGCATTAGTGTATCTTAATTACATAAATTCATAGTAACAAAGTCAATTCTAACACTTTAACATCAAAAGCTAATTAATTTACATAATGTGAGTGGAAACAAGAAATCATCTCCACATGTGGGCAGTAAATACTTAAGCACAATTTGCATGTATCTGTACTTCACCTGAATATTTAATTTTCTGATTACTGATTTACTTTTACTCCCTACATTTTTTTTTGACAAGCACGGTGCCCGTACTTTGTGTTGTGCTAGTTTAGCATCTAGCTAGCCCTGCTGAAGAGGAGCGAGCATAAAGGGAGTAACTTTTTTTAAGTGTTACCTAATTTCAAATGCAGCGTTTCTATCGGCTCAACAAATCTCATCAAACACACAAAGTGTTTGTGTGTATTTCACAGGCAGAGAAATAACTTCACTCACAGATGGAGAAAGATAAGAAAGGACAGGAGAGGAAGAAGACAGATTAAATTTAAATGGAAGGATGCTTATTTAAAGCTTACATGTAAGTCCTCATGTTCCCTAATCAAATATTGGATCTGTACATGTGACATTATGTTTTTCCACATTGTGAAACCTGCTGCTGAGGAATAATAATAATGGGTTATTTAAAGACTTCATGTAAAATCCTCTGCAGGCTAGGGCAGGATAAACAGGTTAGTTTACTCATGTTTACTGTGATGTAAATCCATTACAGAATTTACAGTAAAAACAGTGTGTGAGTAGTGCAGAGTGGCTGTGAATTAATGGTCACAGTTAGCTTACATCAAAGCAGAGATTCATATGAACTTTAGCTGATGATGCTGGGATTCCCTGACTCAATTCCCCCTTCATAGCAACTTTATACCATCTAGAAAACATAAACGGTGTACAGCCAGTAAACGGACAGAACAACTCATGAACACTAAGAAAATCTACTGAAGCTCTCAATAGAAATTATTGGGTTATTGAGTTTAAATTCTTTTCCACTGAGACATTACAGTTAATTTTAAGTTCCCCCACTTGCTGAATCCACATTTCCACCTGACTGCACACATTTATTGTTTAGAGGCAAAGTCACCCTCTACAATGTAGCAACAGGAAAAAGAGATGTTTTATTTTCTTTGATTCAAGCTTAACTGATTAGTTAAAAATAAATTTTGGACTGAAATAAATCTTTGTGTTCCCATCTACTTATATAATCTTATCATTATGTTAATAAAGCACAAGGTTCGGTTAGCTTTGCACAAATGTCCTCCAAAGAGCTACCTTTACTTTTTTTCTTTGAGTATTTCAGAGCCTTCAACGTTCCAGCGAATAGGGTTAAGCTATAAACCTATCATTAACTGGTCCTTCGAGCCGGATCCCTGGAGTCGGCATTCACCAAGGAGAGAACCCTGACGTCAGCGAGACGTGAGAATTTGATCGGACCCGGTGGTTAGCTGGTCTGGGTTCTCTCCTCAGGTCGAATGACGACTCCAGGATCCGAGGCTGATATTACACGCTAAGCAACACCGAGTAAGTTTAGAGTACATCTCTATAACTGTACGTCTTCGCCGGCTGTGTGGGGCGATGTTCGTGGCCGCTTAGTGGGACTAAAATTTGCCGTCTTAGTGGGGCGATGTACAAAACAGCTCAGTGAAGTCACAGAGTTGCGCAGTTCGAACTTTGTGGTGGACAGTAGGCCTATTTTGTGTTGTTGTGTTTGTGTTAATGACTGCGGAGCAGGCGCGGTCTGTGACATGGTTGTTGTTGTTATCATGGGTTGTCGAGCAAGTAAGACTGCCTCACAGGGAGATGACACATGCATGCAAGAACTCACTCCCGGCAGATATTTATATTCTCATACAAAACTGTGATCTTGAGGGTAAATTGGTTGCTGTACAATGTTTGGATTCAAACCTTAGAAATTTTCAGGAAAACAGCAGCCTTGAAGAGCATGTGGAGAAGGCCAGTCCACATCAGCAGCAGTTAAGCTATGCTCTGGTGAATGGCTTTCCCCCACCCTTTTCTGAAACATAATGTTTAGATGATTCTTTAGATTGCCCTGATCAACAACAGCCTGTGCTCCAGACCATTAATTTAACCAATTGTTAACAGTAATCTGCATTAAGCTTAGGGTTGCTCAAATTCAGTACAATGACATATGAGATGAAGTAAACTAGGTAAATATTCAAACTGCATAGAGGCACTTGACCTGTTTGAAAACTGTCATCCCATTATGAGCCATTGTTGAGATATAGAGCACAGCTATAAAAACAACTAATATGCTGAACCCTGTACGAAACAGCAGAAAACTACATGCTGGAGAAGCTGAATTGAATATAAAAGTGCAAGTCTTTGCCACTGTGGGCAAAGCACACAACCACTGTGTGAGGTTGCGTTGCTGTCTCTTCTGAGCTGATGAGCAAGCTACACATTATCAGATCGGGAGCTGGCTGAGAACTCATCAAAGAGAGAGAAACAGAACTATGATAACTCGAGTATGTAGCGTATCCGTGAGTTCAGCTTCGTCTTTCAGATGCGCAGCAGTTTTCCTGCATCTTGACTCGTGTGTAGAGTGTTCATAGCATCAGCATCATCACAGAGAGAGAGAGAGTTCTGTGTGTCGGTTAAGCAGTGATGATAATAATGAAAATGTCTTAGTTTGTCACTTTCAGATGAAAAGCAGACCTGGATCGATTTTCCACATGCAGCAGTCGGAAGAAAGTTATAGTTTAACATCATTGGAAACAATCAGGCCAAGTTTTTGGCTAACTTATTTACAGCTCCATGTATCCCTCATCCTCACAAGCGAGCTCTCACTCCTCCCTGAAGACAAGGAATGCAGTTCCAAAGAGCAATAACATGGCAGATAAAGAGACAGCAGCAAAGTCCTGAGCAAAGAGACCCAGCAAGCAGCAGCAGTGTGGACAACTTCACTGCGCTTGTGAAAAGAACTTTTGAGGAGACTGTTGAAGTTTGACATTTGCCACCTTTGGAGAAAATGGCAAGAAGAGACAGTGAAGAATACAGGACAAAGCTGAAGAAGAACTGCCGGCTATTGGACTGTTGAAGTGGGAGAGGACAACAGAGTGGGAGTAAGTAAGGACACAGAGGAATGCTGTTGTTTAATGTGGGAAATCAAAATTTGGGTTTGCAAACCTGGGAAACAGAAAACTGACTGCTTAAGTTGAAAAATTTTGAAAGAGTCTAAAACACTGAAAAAAAAAACATATACAAAATCACACACACAAGCAGAACATGCATTAACCCTACTAACACAAACACAAGAGAGCTCATGAAGATTAGACAGCATCTTGAGCATGTGAGTCTGTTCATCATCTTGTCCAAATCACCTCGTGTGATGCAAAGACCAGTGGACTCATAGCACGTTATTTAAAAATGATCAATTAATAGCAGAGAAGTGTGTGGGAAAGGCAGCTTTAAGAACATGCCCTGCTGGAGATGCAGCTCCAGACACATTGATTAAACCTGCCTAATAATACAAACACACATGCAATGAAAATCAGCTTGTTATCTCTCATCAGTGTTAAAATAGTGTAAATTTAACAGACACTTGTTATCAAATGCTGAATTTATCCAATGCTGACAGTTAACTCTCTAGGTTGCAGGACAACAGTTTAATTTTTGTGAGAAAAAGATTCTGGTTTGACCAACCAGTGATCAGACAATAAATTTAGTTGTTAATATAGTAAATTGGGAGATGCTTTCTGCCTGATTGATGCAGCACAAGTAATTTACTGTATGGAGGAAATTCTATTTTTGTGATAATATTTTGAACGTGCATTTCTGTTGTCCTGTCATCTTAGTGGGTTAATAGCTGATATGCAAATTAGTTGATCATTCTTAGATTAATGAAAGGTGATTGAATTCTAGCATGAGTGAATGGGATGTGTTGAAGTTTGTTAGAGTGGAGACTCTAAAACACTGAGTTTCCTGTTGTGATGTGCGAGTGAATCCTGCACCCAGATACACAACTCTGAATACATAAGAACAAACTTCTTTTGTGAAGTGCATGACAACATGTCACATGTTTTATGATGACGGGGAAAGAGAAAAACTGAATAAGATGGGTCTGTGGCCTAAGTGAAGAGCACAGACATAGGGATTAAATTCATAGCTAATGAAACATGAGGCTTATGTTGTGTGTTGTGCGACTGATGGTTGGGTTGGAGTTTATCTAGCTGATGATTTTTCTTTTGTTGTGAAGTTGAGCCTGCCAATTAGTATGATGGTATAATAAATCATGCTAATGGTATGATTTACCATTAGCAAATCATACCTCCTGAGATGAGGAGTGTGTGTCATGACTTAACGAGGCCTTTTTATTTTGATACTTTCACAGTGCACTGAAAGTTTTGTTTGATAATCTCTGTTTGAGCAGATCTGCACGATTGGAACAGAAGCGCTATACGACACGTCGTCGAGAAAATTGTTGCAAGTGGGCTTCTCCATTAAACTGTGTGTTTTCCTTTTCATTCTGTTTCCGGACCCATTTGTTACTGGTCCCCTCACTCGCACTCCTAGACCCCTTTGGGGGGGACGTAACAGAGCTACTTTTACTTTTTTTCCTTTGAGTGTTTCAGAGCCTCTACTTTTTTACCTTTACTCGAGTAAAGAAGTTGAGTCAGTACTTCAACTTTCACTGGAGTATTTTTAACACTAAGATAAGATAAGATAACTCTTTATTGTCATTGCACAGTCATACATAGTACTATAGTACAATGAGATTTGAAAATTGTCCTATGTCGGCACTACATACAATACAACACGATACGATATGACACATCACAACGCAACACAAACAACACAACACAGTATATTAACTTAGTAATAAGACAGCGAGACAGCGAGTGCTCTACAGGTCCTTCAGGGAGGGAAGAGGATGTCCAGTGATTTTTTGGGCCATATTGATGACCCTCTGGAGTGCCTTTCTGTGTGCTGTGGTGCAGCTGGAGAACCAAACACCGATGCAATATGTCAGCACACTTTCAATGGAGCAGCGGTAGAAGACGGTCAGCAGCTCCTTCTTCAGGTCCATTTTTCTGAGGATTCTCAGAAAGTGGAGACGCTGTTGGGCCTTCTTTAAAACCGCAGAGGTGTTAGAGCTCCATTGGAGGTCTGTGTCTATGTGCACACCCAGAAACTTGAAACTGGAGGCCCTTTCCATGCACTCCCCCGAATGTATTTTATTATGAAGATTATATTAGTATGGTGGTTTCCATTTGTGTTTCTGTTTTAAACATGGTTGCTTTGAATATAAACCAAGTTCTGAGTTTTGCTCCTGCTGTGATTGAGTTTGACGCTGCTGCTTTACAGGATGTAGAGCAGAACTCCCCTGAGACTCACCTGTGTGGAAGATACTGGTTTCACTTTCACTTTGTTTAATCATGTATTATAATTGTATATAATGTGTTGTGTTAAATTATGTATTTTTAATATTATGTAGCGTCCTGCAAAACAAACTAAGTTATACTAACTTTGTGTTTGTTGTTCGAATGTTGCATGAAAATACTGGGTACTTTTGTGCAGGATAAACCGTTTAGTCTGCATAAATGTGGTGCATTCACAGTACAGAACAGTGTGTGACTGGTGCACAGTGTCTGTGGCCTCATGGTCAGATTTATGTTGGATTAAGTGTAGCAGAGATTTTAGAATTTTTGTTTATGATGATGAGATTCAGTCACTGAGCACCAAGTTTATACTATCCATTGTAAAGACACAGTATAACAGTGTACAGATGTACATCAGTATACAAATGAATGATGCAGTTAGCAGCTGACTCACTGATATTGAGTTATCTGGAATTATTTGACAGGGACAGTGTTCATGTTCATAAACATCATGATATAAAAAAAGATGGAAACCTGCCAGATTTGAGCTAATGTGTAGTCCCTGGGCCGGTCACATGACTCTATTCAACACACAAAGACACACAGACACACAAGCAAAGCCAGAGAAACAAAGACAAATCCAAACAATCCATCATACTGAGTTAAAGTGATCACAGGTCTGCTTTGTTGGAGATGAGCCTTCAAAGTGGAACATGTGGACTGTTCCTTTATTGCTACCACTGAAGGCCACGCCCCTCTGGTCATGTGATCATGTGGTTTGTAGGAACGCTCCTCTTCCTCAGAGGATCCACCTGTGCTTCCTCTCCTCTCTCCTCCACCTGTTACAGTGAGGGAACGTCCTCCATGATGGAGGAGCTGCTGGAAAGTGCTGAGAGTTTCCTCCAGAGTGAGACCTCTGTCACAGTTCAGAGAATCTACGGCAGCAGAGACCTTCATGGACACTAAAAGTCTCAAACACACAACAACAACATCACACTGACTCCACTCTGACATCACTGATCAATAATCAAAGAACACACAGATCAAACTGATTGATCAGCCATCAGAGGAGTCGGATCAATGGAGCTGCTTCTGTTCCTGATGTCCCCTGTTTGATCCTGGACCTGAACTCTCCCTGCAGAGGAGACACAAGACAGTCAGACACACACACAGAGACACAAACACACACAGAGACACACAAAAAAACACAAACCTTTAACTTTGAACTGCACTGTTTTGAATCTTATCCAGATGTTCTTGCTCTGAACTCCACAAATGTATCTCCCACTGTCTCTCTCTGTGGGGTGTTTCAGGGTCAGACTGAGGTCTCCAGATTTCAGCGGGTCTTCATTCATCTTCGTTCGGTCTCTGTAAACCTGGTGCTGTTCTTCAGGCTGGTCAGAGCCGTTCTTATACACATGGACATCTGTCACTGGTTCAGGGTCATAGCGTACCCACTCTACTGCAGCATCTTCAGGCAGGTTTTGTGTGGTTCTGAAGGGCAGCTGGACAGACTCCGCCCCCTCCTCCACCTCCACCTGACAGACTGAGAGGACAACAAACACAACATGAGCTGTACAAAGTGTGATTGGTCTTCACAGAGCAGCACCATGTGACTCTTGTTCTGCACTAAATGAAGCGATGGAGTGGCGCCTCCTTCAGGCAGAGAAACAGCTCATGGAGAGAAATAATTATTAGAGCAAAAACAAGAGTGGAGCTGCAAATAGCGCTGGTCAGATTGTGTGAACATCCCATAGCTGTGAGTTGTGATGTTAAGGGGATGTTTCATCAAATGGTAAATGGCCTGTATTTGTGTAGCTTTACTAGTCCCTAAGGACCCCAAAGCGCTTTACGCATCCAGTCATCCACACATTCACACACTGGTGATGGGAAGCTACAATGTAGCCACAGCCGCCCTGGGGTGCACTGACAGAGGCGAGGCTGCCGGACACTGGTGCCACCGGGTCTCTCACCACCAGTAGGCAATGGGTGAAGTGTCTTGCCCAAGGACACAACGACCGAGACTGTCCGAGCCGGGGCTCGAACCGGCAACCTTCTGATTACAAGGCAAACTCCCCTTCAAGTACTTCTTACCCCTGAAGACCGGTTATAAATGGATCATTGCGAAGATGCAGGGCTCCTATTGGAGTGGCAATTCCAGCAAACCTGTCCTGAGCGCCAGGGTTTCAGGGCTCAACCCTCAATTCCCAAGATGTTTGACCTTCCTGCTGTTAGGCTTTGGCTATATAAGCCAGCCTTACTCAACTGGTATTGACTGTTTTGGGGACATATTTGGGAAGACAGGAAGACAGCATGAGAAATGCTGGGGATCATTTTCAAGTGTTTGACAATGTACACCTAGAAATCCTAAGTAGCCTAGATGTAGATGTTTTCGTTATGGTCTTGAGGTTAGGGCTAGGGGTCAGGCAGTACTTCTTACAGTTCTGGTAGAGGTGGACTTAACACTTAACTCAGACCTCTACATTTCAGCTGATGTAGCTGATGTGTACCCTGTGACTCCTAATATTGTCCTTTGGGGAGGCCCAATGGATCACCACCCCAGGTGGTCTACCTAGAGATAGAGATACAAATGTTGGAGACACTAACAGAGTGTTGCTGATCTGTTGCTGCTGTTCTGGGACAGATTCATCAGATAATACCTTCCTGGATTAAGGGCATGGCAGAAATGTCACTCAGTTTCTAAACGTCTAGGAAAGGGCTGTGTTCATTGCAGATCCACAGCTGCCCCAAGCCTTATAGCTGATAGGTCATGTGATCAAGATTGATTGTAGTGATGACGGATTGGTCAGATCTGCTGATGTAAATGTTATTGGCCATGTTCACACCAGACCAGTTGCTTCAGTTGGTGGTTTTACCAGCTGTGCTTTCTGAAGAAGAGCATACAGAGAAGAACTGCAGGTCGACCCCTCAAGCTGATTAGGAAACGTTGTCTGTGGAGGAAATGTGACATCATATTTGGGGGCAGCTGTTTAAAAAGCTCTGAAATCATCAGTTTTGCTGTAATGTTGTTTTAATTGAGATTATGGGAAGTAACGCAGACATAAATTTGATGTGTTACGCCGTTTCGGAAAGGACATCCGATACAGCTTGTTATCACCTTGACATGTAAACTATGTTCTAGTTTGCAATCCTTAATGGTGATGCTCCGAGTGTTTGAGTTAATGACTGACAATAAGTTACAGTGTTCGGTGCGCAGTTTATTTATTGGTAAATGGTAAATGGCCTGTATTTATATAGCGCTTTTCTAGTCCCTAAGGACCCCAAAGCGCTTTACATGTCCAGTCATTCACCCATTCACACACACATTCACACACTGGTGATGGCAAGCTATGTTGTAGCCACAGCCACCCTGGCGCACACTGACAGAGGCGAGGCTGCCGGACACTGGTGCCACCGGGTCCTCTGACCACCACCAGTAGGCAACGGGTGAAGTGTCTTGCCCAAGGACACAACGACCGAGACTGTCCGAGCCGGGGCTCGAACCGGTAACCTTCCGATTACAATAATCTCTTCCGATTATTATCGTTAGGTCTTGTATTTGTGAAATCTAATAAGAGTTAAACATTCAACATTTATATGGTTTTGTCAGCTCATTTGTGATCTGGATTTCTGCTGCCTCTTTAATTACTTTACGTTGTACTGGCACATTTTGTGATAAAAGGAAAGTGCCACCTCCCCCTCCCATAGTGTAGTAATTTCATTTGGCCACACGAAGTCCTTTTAATGATAGTTTGAGCCAGAAAAATGTCTCTTATAGTATGACACTACCAGTGTGTTTAATTTGAGTTCTCTCTGTGTTAGAACCAAGTAATGTTATATTTACATAATTTGAGTTATTGTACATTATGTTGTGGATATGTTTAAATCTACCTTATAAGACATTTTTGAGTTTATGTTAGCTTAATCACTGTTGCTGTAATATAGTTGCCCTAATGGCAGCTTATTTGTTATATCAGACTGCAGACAAAACTGAGCATTAAGGTGACAATGAACCAGCTGAATTCAACAGTTTGTCAAAGCGGAAGCGGAACCCTCCTGTCCTCTTTCCTGTATTCTGACCAATACACCATCTTGCTGGCTTCTAAAAGAACTAGTCATAACGCTACTATTACAGAACACATGTGCTCTGTCTTTGCCTATACTCTGCAACATTTTAGAAAGGTTCTTGGCAGAATACGATCCTGTACAGAGGCCGACACCATCCTTATCCACGTGGTCACAAACTATATTCCAAAAAGTCTAAGGAACTTGGAAAGAAAAGCTTCTAGACTTCTTTAAGTTTCTTGAAGACATTTCACTTCTCATCCGAGAAGCTTCTACAGTTCTAAGAGCAAATGGTGGACAGTCCCAGACTTGCTGTGAGCATTTGTGCTCACAGCCAGAAATGGTCAGATTCATGTTGCTCTGAAGCTTTCCTTTCTTCTCATTGACGTGTTATGAACCAATCACAGCCCTTTCCTTTACAGCGCTCTGCTTTCACCCCTTCCTAAAAGCCTAAATTCACTCTCAGTTGAGTTCAGCTGGAGCCAAGATGACACAGAGAGCCTTTGGTCCATGAGATCTATCTAGGAGACATCAGTAACATCAGGTTTGTGTAAGCCGTCCTGTAGAACGCTTACATACAGCTGCTTCTGTCTCTGATCTCTGAGTATCTCTCAGCTTCAGCTGGGACTCCACCCAGGTGTTGGTTGGTTGTTGGCACAGGTGTAGAGCTGCTTCAGTGACTCACAGCTGCTTTCATCCAATTTAAACAAACACATGAAAATCAACCAAATATCAAAATAGATGCAGAAAAAACCTCAATCCACATTTTGACCTGTATCTACAGCACTGACCTCGGACTTTCAGCTCCACCTTTCTCTTCAGCGGGATATTTCCCTCTCTGTTGTAGATGGTGCAGGTGTAGGTCCTGTTGTCATAGTCTGAGGGGTATTTCAGCCTCAGACTGAGGTCTCCAGTTTTCAGCAGGTTTTCATTCATCTTCGTTTTGTCTCTATAAAACTCGCTCTGTTCTTCAGGCACATCAGAGCCGTTCTCATACACATGGACCTTATTATCATTGTTGTCCTTCCACTCAACTTTAGCATCTTCAGCCAGGTGAAGTGTGGTTTTGAAGGCAGCTGGACAGACTCCACCCCTGAATCTACCTCCACCTGGGGGACTGAGAGGAAAAGAAAGTAAGAAACACAGTCTGAGTGTTTCCGTCACACTCACTTCATCACACAGCTCAGTTTGACAACATCTGGAAGAATTTGATAGAAGCCTTCCTTTAGTAAAAGCACCAATAAAACACCATGAAAACACCTCACTACACACAAAACTGCAGTACTGGCAAATTGGACATAAAGTATGAAAAGTCAAAGTACTTATTGTTCAGAAAAATGTTCCCATCAGTGTCTATGGATCAATATTACTGCTGCACATGTTTAAGGCTGAGCTCATTTCAAATCCTTTCTATTGTGTTGAATCTGCAGTAATGCATCATATTCTATAAAATCATATGTTTGTAGTGGCTGTCCTGTGAGGACCACGTATCTCTAAATAAACAGCTGTTAATGAGCTCACAAACACAGGCCTACAGCTGGATTTGAAAAAGTCCATTCAATAGAAAATCAACAATTATGGCTGGAATCAATTCCTCATTCATACAAGACTGTGCAATGAAGTCCTGACATTAATTAATGCTTCAGTCTTAAATATGATCAACCTATCTCTAATAATTTGCTATGTACCACAGGCCTTCAGGGTGGCTGTAGTTAAACCTTTACTCAAAAAGCCATCTCTAGACCCAGCGGTCTTAGGTAATTATAGGCCAATCTTCAACCTTCCATTCATATCAAAATATCCTATTAGAGCGATTAGGTACAGGTACTACACTGCAGTGGTTTGTATCATATCTATCTAAGAGACTCCAAATTGTTCATGTAAATAGAGAGTCTTCACAAACTGAGGTTAATTATGGAGTTTCACAGGGTTCAGTGCTAGGGCCAATTCTGTTTACATTATACATGCTTCCCTTAGGGAGTATCATCAGAAGGCATAGTGTAACCCAGGTCATTGTTTGAGTATGGGATTTCTGATTATTTGGTAGTCACTGAACGCACCACTGTGCCGTGCGTGTAGCCACTCCCTAGTCCAGCTACAGAGTTTTTCCTCCGTTCGTCCGATGAGGCGCATGCTGCTCTCGTGCCCTCTGCGAGCTGGAAATTCGGGAGTCTTGTAGTGGTACGAGCGTGAAGCTGAGCTGAATTCGACAGCCATTCGCCATTACATGAACCCCTCTGGCTGGTTTGTTTGCCCTTTTGATACCCTGGATCCTACTGGGTGAACTGCCTTGTGGAAGTCCTCATCTGATGACTCCGCTGAATCGTCCTGGCCGGTAGATGGTCGTTGCTGCGGGTGGATGCTTCTGCTTGCTGGATGCTATTATTGGATGCTACACCGTTCCAACAGAGCGGTAGGAACAATTTAAAGGGCCCCAACGATGCACTTTACTTTTCCCTGAGCTCAGGTGATTTTCTTTTGGCCAAAGGACCTTGAAGGATACATATTTGCATTTATTTTTATTTATTTTTTTTTGGGACGCTGAGTGGAAAGACACTACAAAAAAAGGGCTTATTATTTAAAATTGTGTTTAATAAATGTGTTTATGTTAAGTGAGTGTGGTGTCCATTGTGTGCTGGAAGCCTTACTGTTCCTGTGGTGGAGCAGCTACTACCAATCTCCTTTACGAAACTAGCCTCTGATGGGATACAGATATTCGGGACACATTTGAATTCTTGTAACCTATTTCTAGAGAAGCTGTGATTCTGGGCCTAGACATCGGGGTGAAATTGATGATACTGACACCTAGTGAACTGCCCAAGGTCAACAGTCCTGATTTCCAAGCATTCAAGCATTGGCGTAAGTACAGATTGCGTTACAATAGCATACATTTTCACTGTTATGCAGATGACACTCAACCCTATTTTCGCTAAACTCTGTATCCACCTCACTAACAGACATCATTCTCTGCTAACATTATCCAAGTTTACAGCTCGTGGCTAAATGCTACAAGGTCAACTCCACTCCACTCCCCCACAGTCTCCTGAATGGTCTGAATACTCTTGATTGGCTCACTAACAGCCAATAAAATCTCATGTACAGACTTACAGTATTAGTTAGAAAACTTTACAAGCTGCCAACAAAGATTTGTGGATCAGCTGCTGTTTGCTGCTATAGATAGAACTTTGATGCAGCCATGGATCTGACTGATTTCTTTCCATTTTCAACGGTTGATGCATCAGTCATGAACTTTGCTCCTACAGTTCATCTGCTGAAGCTTTTACATTTGGCTGGAAATCAAATAAAAACCAAAACAGCCACAAACATCAGACATGCTAACACTGTAACATTATTGGATGGAGCCCACTTAGACTGAACCACCATCATGAGTCTGACCTCTGACCTTTGACCTTTATCTACAGCACTGACCTCTGACTTTCAGCTCCACTTGTTTCTTCAGCAGGATGTTTCCCTCCCTGTTGTAGACGGTGCAGGTGTAGGTGGAGTTGTCTCCATCTGTGGGGTATTTCAGGGTCAGACTGAGGTCTCCAGGTTCCAGTAACTTCTCTTCATCTTCGTTCGGTTCTTGTATTTATCGCCCTGTTCTTCAGGCTGGTCAGAGCCGTTCTCATACACGTGGACCTTCCTGTTGTTTGCATCCTTCCACTCCACTTTGGCATCTTTAGGCAGACAAACTGTGGTTTTGCAGATCAGCTGGACAGACTCCACCCCTGAATCCACCCCCACCCAGGGGACTGAGAGGACAACAAAGCATAACATGAGCTGTAGTGAAGGTTACTAATGTTCTCCTTATGACCTGTTACAGTGGAATTATTCCTGTGCTTGTCCTGTTAGACCTCAGTGTAGACACAACATTTTACTACAAACACTCGAACACACCAGAGTTATTAAAGGAAATTCACTACAATGGTTTGAATCATATCTGATAGATTCCAGTTTGTTCATGTAAATGAGGAGTTTTCTTCACACACACTTACTGCTTCTAAATTCATCACATTGACCCTGAACCGGTATATAACTATAACCAACACACGCATATTAGGGGTTTTACAGATGATGTCAGTGACCCCTGTATGATCAGACAGCATCCTCAGTATCCTGAAACAAAATGATTCTCAGACCAAAGAAACGAAATCATTCTACCACTGTAATTAAAAATGGTCAAATTAAGTTGAGTGCAATTGAAAAATTACTAATAATCCTAAAAGAAATCTGGAACATAATAAATATTAATCACAGTATAATAATGACCTTTTTTTTAACCTTTATTTGATTACAGTGATCTGGTGTATTGTATTGTAAAGTTATTACATATTATTCACATGTCTGTGTTCTCGAGTATTAGTTGGGGGATTTTTTGTAACCTCCCCTAATTCATGACCAATTGCAGTAAAACTTTTACCTGGTTAAACTGTAGATATTGAAAGAAAGGCTTGTACACATGCAGCCTTTGTGTCAGATCAGTGCAGTGAAGCACACACACTGTTTAGTAAAGTTTGAAGGATTTGGGCTAGAGAAAGATGATGAGCGTGAGCTCCAAGAGCTGGTTCTGACCCAAACTTCCCTCGTTAGCGAGTAAAAAGCCGGTTGAAGATGTTCTGTCTTATTTTCCTTTCTTCGTGAGGAATAAGTCTCTAAACTAGCGGGGCATGTGGAAACACAGACCCAACAGGTAGTGTAGTAGGAGAGACTCACCTGACATGTAATAGTGACGGAAATGAAATAAAAGACCTCCAGAAACCACAAGAAGAACCAGGAGAACCAGGAGAGCTTTGGCCCAGGAGGGAAACCGTTCTGTGGAGAACACAAAGAACAACATGACCGTCGACCTCTGACTGACCTAATAGCCCTACATTTAAATAAAAGAGCCAACATGGTTGCTCTGATAAGTTTTATCTGAGTGATGTCAGATGTATCTACGGCAAGTGTTTGTTGCTGACCTTTGACCTGCAGCTGTACATCACTCCGTCTCAGTTCACGTCCAAAGTCTCTGATGGAGCAGGTGTAGGTGGCGCTGTCAGATAGTTGGAGGTCAGTCAGGGTCAGGTTGAGGTCTCCAGTTTCCAGAGCGTCAGTCTTCATGGATGTTCGGCCGCTGTAACGCTGGTTTTGATCTTTCAGTTCGTCTCCATGAAGCTGAAGCTGATGGACGGTTGGAGGACTGAGGTCGGAGCGACTCCACACCACTGAGGCATTTCTTAGGTTGAAAGTGTCAAACCCACAGGGCAGCAGGACGAATGATGCCCCCTCATGTGATTCCACAGCTGAGGCATGCTGGGAAACTGAGGACACACACAGAGAGACTCTATCAGTTACTTTGACGTAACTCCTTGAAGCTGATGCTGGTGGACGGTTGGAAGACTGAGGTCAGAGCGACTCCACACCACTGTGGATTTAGTCAGATTAAAATTGTCGACATGACAGGGCAGGATGAACAAATCCCCATCATACAGCTCCACAGCTGAGGCATGCTGGGAAACTGAGGACACACAGACAGAGACTCCATGAGTCACTTTGAGGTAAAGATCAAGTTTAGACACATTTACAGAAACCAGAACGACAGAAACATTCAACATTTTAACAACTCACAGATAAAAAAGGAGGCAGGTAAGAAGCAGGCGCTTTAGAGGAAGTGGAGGAACACGCAGATGTGAGGCTTTAAAAGTTAGTTCTGTATCTAACAGGCGGCTGATGCAGTTCAAGTTGCATGAGAATGATAAGGTTTGTAAAAAAATCTGTAACCTGAGATGTGGATGAGCTAAAGTGGGAACATGTTTGGCTGAGTGCCGAGTAGAGATAACAGACCAGGCATGATGAGGGGATTGAGATTTTCTTCAAGTCTGTGTCAGATGAGAATGCATGAGTGTACGATGTTTGTGCTCTGTGTGTCCAAAAAAAAAACAAAAGTTAGGGTCAAACATCACAAATAGACTGTGAG
This sequence comes from Pelmatolapia mariae, assembly GCF_036321145.2. Lineage (NCBI taxonomy): Eukaryota > Metazoa > Chordata > Actinopteri > Cichliformes > Cichlidae > Pelmatolapia > Pelmatolapia mariae. Next base: position 44,655 of record NW_027051894.1, read on the forward strand.
TGGAAGTCCTGATGTTCGAGGACAGATTTTCAAGTCTTTTTACAAATCAAAGGTTTGGGAGTGAGTAAGAGGAGCCCAGATCTGAAATCACTAATCTGATGGAATCATTTTACATCAGAGCGACAGAGCAACAGATTCAGAATACATTTGTGTTGCTGCAATTAGTGCAACATACTGCTGTATATCATCCACGCAACAGTGGAAATAACACAGTATTTTCAGATTATCCCAAAAAGTTGTTTCTGTTCATCTGGACGTAGCGTTTCGTGGGAGAAACGTTTCGTCACTCATCCAAGTGACTCAGCTGAGTATGACACAGACTTGACTACAGGTTTCCCCAACATTATAACCAGTACCTTTGCACAATGACTGAAACCAGCCCACTGAAGGAACAATGGGCTGGCAGGTCGGTTCCTCAATCATTAGTATGCAAATTTTCATGACCATTGATCAACCATTGCAGCCATTCCCCAACTATCTATGAATGGTACTCATGGCCATTAGTGGTCTTTGATCAGTGGTTGTTGTTCAATTGTTATGAGAATTTGCATATTAATGATGAAGGAACTGACCTCACAGCCTATTGTTCCTTCAGTGAGCTGGTTTCAGTCATTGTGCAAATGTTCTGCACAGACATGCTGGGGGAGCATGTCTGTGCAGGTTTCAGACAGACAGGCTGGGAAACACGGAATAAAACATAAGGAGGGGAAACAAGGCACCAGAACTAATACACAGAGCGAGACACTGGGGGTAAAGACACGAGGGGAAATTCAATAAACTAAACTGAACAACTTAGGACCCATAGAATAACTCCTAGAACAACAAACGAGCTCAACATGATATACAAACACAAGAAAACAGAGAACGCTGGGTCAAAATGACCCAGGACCATGACAGTAAGTACTTAAGTACAGTTTTAAGGTATCTGTACTTAAGTATGTAACTCATCTGAAAGCCACCATGAAGAATCCAGTGATTTGAAAGTTGCTGCTTTGGATTGTTAGTTTGATCTGAATCAGAATCCAGTGTTTGATGGAAATCTCCTCCTGCTGCACTTCAACACATTAAAGAGAGAGAGATGATGATGAGAGCAGAGAGAGGAAGGTGTACTTACCGTGCAGGAGGATCACAAACACCACAAACATCTTCATGTTCCTGTCAAACTCAGAGACTCTTTAAAAGCCCCTTCAGGACATCAGCTCACAGCAGCTCTCACTTTCCTCTGCTGATCATCTACTGACACTCTCACACTGCTCACACTGTCACAGAGTTCAGCTTCACACTTTGTTAAAGCACATCTGTGGAATGAAGTCCGGCCGGCCACAGATCACTTCTGAGGAAAGAGGAGGACGTCGGCTTTCCTCATAGTTTCACGCCCGAGCGCTCCGGTTGGAGGCGGCTGCTGCGCCCTCACCCTGACACGCACAAAGCTCCACCTTCTGTCCTGAAACTTCCCCTTCCGGTGTCGCTACAATGATGCAAATGTGAAAAGTTCAGTACAGGTTATTAACGAGGCCGGGTTCTCTGATCACAGCAATCCTCTGTTTCTAAAGTCCCACATGATCACATTTATGATATGGTTTCTTTTCATATCATGCAAATAATAAAAATGGGACTTTTGGTTGTCAGTGATATTTGTGTGTGAATGTTGTTGTTGTTTGGAGGCTCGGGCAACTTTAATGAGAAGAATGGAGGCCAGGCATATATCAGCACTGCTGCTGCCTGAGCCTGTTCACTCCCTGCTTGGTGTCCACACTGTGGACTTTATATGTGCTGTTTATACTGTCTGTGTCAGAGCTGATGGCTCAATACACACAAATATGACACATAATGTGAGCGCACATTCTGTGTGTTGCACATTCCAACAGTGTTTTTTGTGTGTCTGTGGAACAGAACAAAGGTTCAGTTTAAAAATAATGACTACACCCTGAGGGTTCCACATGTGGCTCAGCAGGTAGAGCAAGTCATCTCCTGACTCTTTGCACCAGCATGTCAAAGTGATCTTTTACAAATAAAACTGTACTCCTCCCTAAAAATCATAGAAATATGGTATCTAACCACATTCTTTTATCTGGATGGCATTACCTTGGCCTCCAGTAAATTGTGAGGAACCTTGGAGTCATTTCTGACCAATTCAATTCAATTTTTATTTATATATATCGCCAAATCACAACAACAGTCACCTCAAAGCGCTTTATATTGTACAGTAGATCGTACAATAACAGATAGAGAGAAAAAACCCAACAATCAAATGACCCCCTATGAGCAGCACTTTGGCGACAGTGGGAAGGAAAAACTCCCCTTTAACAGGAAGAAACCTCCGGCAGAACCAGGCTCAGGGAGGGGCGGGGCCATCTGCTGCCAACGGTTGGGGTGGAAAAGAGACAGAGGTTAATAACAGATATGATTCAATGCAGAGAGGTCTATCAACACATAGTGAGTAAGGAAGGTGACTTGAAAGGAAAAACTCAACGCATCATGGAAAACCCCCAGCAGCCACCAGCTATTGCAGCATAACTAAGGGAGGATTCAGGGTCACCTGATCCAGTCTGATTCTGACCTGATTTAAGCTGACATAGCAACAAGCTGCTGCCACGCTGAGTCTCTATTTCAGCCCGTATTGAAAGTTCGGATTTTAAAGCTTTTAAATCTTAATTACCAGCCAGTAAATCCAGAGTTAGATAATATATATAAGCCACGCGTTTTTCTAAATTCCGTCGTCACCTTGTTTTGTGTGTGTGTGTTTAAGCGTTTTCTAAGAACAGCAAAAACAGTAAAGAAAGAAAAAAGCCACCTCTTCCGAATAGAAAAATGTACCATGTCAACCAATTAATTGAGTGGGATTTGGTCGTTGGTGAGAGAGAGAGAGAGAGAGAGAGAGAGTTTTTAGATGTGGGAGATTTGTGACGTTTGGTGTGGAGTGTATACTTAGTGTGTTGTGTTGTCTCGTGTAGTTGTTCTGTTGTGTAGTCATTTTGTTTTGTGTGTCAGTTAGGGCACTAATGAATGTCACAAAGGCACATTTGCAATGTAAACACTGTCACTAAGTAGAAAACCGGCGGAGTGATACACCTCCTGCTGTCAGGCCTGCAGGTTTCTCCCTGTGCTGTTCTCCTCTGTCTTTTGGTGGACCAACATTGTTTTTTACTGGCACACATCATTTGTGGGTTTCTATACTTATGGGCTACATATGTATTTATTTATTATACAGACTATGCAGTACATAAGATCAAAACTCATATGTTTCATGTAACTAAAGTGTTTAATTATGTGGGCTACAGACAATATATGTAGTTATAGACTATATTTATATGAAAAATGCGTATACTTACTGCATTCGAATCATTTTAACCACATGTAACCACCTGCATATGTGTTTGAAAAAAAGGTTTTGATTTTGCCACCCCATTTGATTTCTTTGCCACCCTTAGAAAATTTCTCTAGATCCGCCCCTGCATACACAGTGGCTTGCAAAAGTATTCGTCCCCCTTGAACTTTTCCACATTTTGTCACATTACAGCCACAAACACGAATCAATTTTATTGGAATTTCACGTAAAAGACAACACAAAGTGGTGTACACGTGAGAAGTGGAAGGGAAAATCATACATGATTCCAAACATATTTTACAAATAAATAATTGTAAAGTGGGGGTGACAATGTTGTTGCGTCTGTCTTGCGTGCCTTCTTTTTCCCTTCCGAAAACACACATGTAAAGGAAAGCACTCAATACGTGGTTATCCTAATTGGGCGTTTATAAAGTCAGCAAAGAGGCACAGAAAAGAAGATGAGACACCAGCGAGGGAGGATAAGAAGGACAGACGCAACAACGTTGTCATCCCCTATGTAGCCGGTGTATCAGAGAAAACTCAGTAGAGTTTTCTCCAAACATGACATCCCAGTGTACTTCAGACCCAGCAACACACTCAGACAGAAACTGGTTC